>NC_063347.1:13988812-14060747 GCF_021869965.1 Rhincodon typus
AAATTAATCCTATTTGCCTGCTCCTGGTCCATATCCATCGAACCTTTCAATTCTATTTATTATCAGTCCTGGGGAAGGGTTCAATTCTGAAATGTCGACTTTCCTGCTCCTCTGATGCTGCCTGACCTGCTGTGTTCCTCCAGCTCAACATCAATTATTTTTACTCTTCTGCATAGTTCTATATCATATGTAAATTGGTTTAATTTGCATTGAGCTTTTCAATTCAAATAATTTATGTAAATTACAGATATACCAAGTCCCCAGACACTCGCTCTGACTTCTGCAATAGAACTCCTCCAACATCAAATTGGTGCCTTTACCCTTCAGTCAATTCCTTATCTTATCTTTCAGATGCTGACTGATATGTATTTCTTCTGTTTGGATTTCAGGTTTCCAAAATATGTAAGTTTTCTTGCTAAAATACAACAGACTACTGAAGATGCTGGAAAATGGAAATAGAAACATAGTGCTGGAAATACTCAACAGGTCTGACAGCATCTGTGGACAGAGGAATGGAGTTAACAGGACAGGGAGAAAGTTTAAAAAAAGGTCCTGGGTAGGGTAGAGGGCAGGAAGTGAGTAAGTGACAAAGATCCAATAGAACAAAAGACAGAGGGAGCAGTAATGGTTGTAGTAAAGAAACAAAGCAATTGCAGTTTGTAAACCTGGGGGTGTCAGATTGAGATTGTTAAAAGCACTATATAATGCCCTTTCTTTTTCACTGCTCATTAGTGTCATGTAGACTTAAAATCCAGTGTTGTAGGATGACCTGTCCACAATCTGTGCAACATATTTTGGACAGAATTCCATTGGCATCATTCTACAAAGGAAGTTCCCAGCATTTCACTACACAACAGCATTCACTGAAGCAAAGTTCTGAGATCAACTCTGGCTGCTTAATGTTCAATGCAGAGACTGTCTTCATACCTTTGGGACTGAAGATTCACCTCCACTTCCATTTTTCATAACCATTGACTTTTATTGTGGCTTTGAGACAATTAAGGATAATATTTATTGCAGCATAATGTATTTACTATTCAAACATTGTAGATCAAATTATAATCACATTACTGCAGTTAATTTTAAATTTCAGCTTTTATTTCACTCTACACAGCATTTTAAGACCAGACTGGTTTAAAGTATCCAGCATGGTTAGCACTGCTGTTGTGAAATACGCTACACAAAATTTAACTGCACCATTTAAAACACTAATTGCTGTAGTGAAACTGTAAGAACATTTTTAATTGATCCAACTATTGATCATCAGATACAATGAGGATTTGGGGTTAGAGCAGTAGCTTTAAACAAGGACACATAATGACTGTGCACTGTATGCCTATTAAAGTTAACGGACCACAAGTGTGATGTGTATTTATGGTTACAATGAGGATTTTTACAAAAATACAATATACATTTGCCCGAATCTTAGTACGGGGAACTGATGCACCTTTGGATACTAAGGAAGTTCCAATAAGCACATAACATGGTACTTGTGAACAAAGTTTAACCTCCAATCACTGGTTTTACTCTGCACAGATTTCTGCACAATTCCCTATGACAGTACCTTGAGGTGGCCAGAACCACAGAGACTTGGCCTGCTTGTCCTATAATCTACTTATCCTGGCTTTAACATAGATTTACTTACAGCTTTCATAACAGATGGAGCGAGTGTAAAGCAGTTCAGCAACATGACAACTTCAACGCAGCTCAGAACTCCACGAAAATGTATTCAACCCCATGCCTCTCTCCCAACGATGCTCACCAGTCTCCTGCACCATCTGACAGCACATGCCAATCTTCTGCAACTCTCAGTAGTGCTCACAGCCCCATGGCACTCACACCTCCAACATATTTCATCCCACCTGCACACCCCAATAGTGTTCATCTCCTCACAGTGCTTACTATCCCCGCACAAACTTTCTGATGGTGCTTACCAGCTTCCATTCACAACCACAGAAGTGGTGAAGCTTTTGACATCATCAGTCTGACAGGAGCCAGGTCAGTTGGAGAAGGAAGTGCAAGAAAGGAGAGAGAGTCAGGGCAGGCAGAGTGGGTATGGGAGGGGAACTGAACTGCGTCAGTCATTGAGGGGTGGTGCAGAATGTTGTAAGGTGAGAAACGAAAGGGGTGAGTATCGTCATGTGGTGAGAGCCTTATTTACTATATCTTGGATCTCAATTTCAGATTTAACTTTAATAATTGATAATGTTCATTACAGGGGAACCCTTTGCATTCTACCCCCACCTCTCTCGCCAAGTATAGCTGCTGCTAAATCTATGCTGCCTTCAACTAGACATTCCACATTCATTCCCAAAGAATTTATTTCCTCAGTGTTTTGAAGGTTTCTCGAATCCCAGTTAGCTGAATATTCCTTCGTTGATAGGTTTAAAACTGTTCTCTTTCCTTTGCAGTTTTCCTTTTCACTGGACCCACATATCTCTTTCAGCCTGCTACTCCACTTATATCTTTTGCAGCTCCCTTCCAGCCCTCATATCTCCAGCAGTGATCTTCTCTCCCACCTACACCATACATATTCCCTCCTTATCGACCGATAGATCTCCCGGGTCAGCATGGTGTGGTGATTGGCGCTGATTGTGAAACATCACTGTTCAGTCTGCAAGCCAAAGGGATCATCAAGTTTGTGTTGATTTTCCCGATGTAGAGGAGACCACAACATGAACAGCGAATGCAGTATATCGAAGTGCATGCAGTACAAGTAAATTAGTGTTTCAGCTGGAATGAGTATTAGGGGCCTTGGATGACAAGAAGGAAGGAGGTAAAAGGAAATATTTTATCTATTGTGCTTGCTTGCAAAGGTGATAGGGGACGGAGAGGGTAATGGAGGAGTGGAACAGTGCTGTAGAAGGAATGATTCCTTATGGAATGCTGAGAGTAGAGAGAAAAATGCATCTGGTAGTAGGAAATGATCCACTGAATGTGAGGTGAGGTGGAAGGCAAGGGAAAAGGAAATTCTTATCAGGGGAGAATGGGAAAGGGCAGGGATGTGGAAAATGGAATTGAGGGAAAAGAAGGACACATGATATAGTATGGAAGGTTGCTTCTTTACAACAGACGCAACAGCGAAACCAAGAGAATGGAACTGGGTCTTTACAAGAAGCAGGAGACAGCAGGTAACCTATGAAACTCAGTGAACTTATAGTGAACATTGGTTAGTTGATGTATTTTGAACTTACTGCTGGAGTGGAATACAAGAGGCATAATTTCTATACATTATGCAAAATTAGCCTTCTGAAAACTGGAGCATAGGAGGCAACTGGATTGAAATTTTATATCTTGAGAGGCCTTAACAGAGTGTAAGTAGAAAGGAAGCTTCCACTTGCAAGAGCACCTAGAAATTGGGATTACTTCAAAATAAGGATTTGCCTTTCTAAGATAAAGATATGAAGAAACATTATCTCAGAGGGTTGTGAATCTTTTGAATTCTCTTCCTCAAAAGGGAGTGAAAACAGAGTCTTTGAATATTTTTAAAGGGGGTAGATAGATTCTTGATCAGAAAGGGAGTAAAAAGTTATGATGAGAGGTGGCAGTAATCACATTAGCCATCATCTTATTGAATGGTGAAGTAGGCTCAAGGGATTGAATGGCTTACTCCTGCTCTTAATTCTTATTTTCGTACGTACACCAATGGCTTCCTTTCGCCTTTCAATCATCTTTTTTAAAACCATGCTTCCAGGCAGGATCTATGCAGCAACACACTATATCTCCAAAAATACCTTTCTTATATAAATGGAGGTTAAACAAGTGGGGTCTTTGTCAATTAAGAGAATCACTGAGACATGAACTAATTCCTGTGTTGAAGGGACTGTCATGAGGAAAGTTTAAATAGATCGGATTTATATTCTCTTGGGTTTAGAAGAATAAGAGATGATCTCATTCAAACATATAAAATTCTCACTGAGATCAAGAGGGTGGATGTAGGGAGGATATTTTCCTCCTTATGTTAGATGTGAGGAACACATTCTGGGAATAAGACACAAGCCGTTTAGCACCAAGATGAAGAGGAATTTCTTCACTTTGAGCATGATATTTTCCAGCAAGATCAATAGCTTTAACAGCTCACTAAAACATAATTCCACACTAAAACATAAACCTAATCATTTACTCTTTGTCAATTTATATGAAGCATGATATTGTTTATTCTAAACAAGTCAATGTCAAAGTTATAAATTATTTACAGACAGTTAGCACTGGGTGTGAAGATCAAATCAGTACAATTTTTAGTAATTTCACTTATGGTACAAAGTTAATTTAAGCCTCTCAGCTGTGCAAAATTTTAAAAAAAAGTCCCATTTCTACAGCATATTGGCAATAAATTATCCCTAAGGGACATTTCTCACCTTCACACCCACTGTGCGTGACCTCCGCAAAAGGATTATCACACTGGTTGCACTGACGTCCAATCACTCCTGATCTACAGTGACATTGGCCGGTTTCTTGATCACATGACCTGGAAAACGAGCCAATGGGATAGCAGTCACAAGGTAGGCATGCATCGCTTCCAACAGGCCGATAGTGAAACTCCTGAAAGAACAAAAATGGACTCAAGTTAAATGGAGTTTAAAACAATGATATTTTGTGTGACTCCTTGCTTATAAAAATTATGAACCAAGTAAATCCATAAATCACAAAGAAATTGGGAGTTCTTATGGTTTAGTATTTAAAAATTAATATGGCCAACATTGGGAACTTGGTAATCCAACCAACTTCAAATTCAACTCAAGCAATATTTCAGTGATCATTCTTTCATAATTTTTGTGAACAGCAGAGGAATAAAAATAGTGTTTATTTCAAGGTGGTACGAACTGGAACTAGAAACTGTAAAATCAACTCAAATAAATTCAATAAATCTAGCTGGAAAACTACAAATGGCATGAATAATGCTAATATTATTGGGCTAATAATCTTGTGACCTAGGATAATATTCAATTACTCAGAGTTCAAATCCCACCATGGCAATTGGGAAATTTAAATTCAGTTAATTAATAAATTTGGAATAAAAGCTAGTCTCAGTAAAGATAAAAATGAATCTAGTGACTATCATGAAAAACATTGGTGGACAATTAAATAGATAAAAAGAAGATGCACAAACATTCCCAACTTCAATGCTGGACAACTCCAGATCATTCAAGAAAAAGATAAGGATTTGTGCAATTGCAACCATCTACACACACAAGTGTCAAATGGGTAATCCATCTCAGCATAATCCTTAAGTCCCCAGCGTCATGGAAGACAATGGTCAGTCAACTCAATTCATTACACCTGATATCAAGAAATAGTCAAAGGAACCAGATACAGGAAAGCCTATAGACAGTTCAAACATTCCAGCCATAGTAGTGAAGAGACTTGTGCTTCAGAACTCGCTAAGCTCCAAGTCAAGTTGCTCTAGTACAAATACAAACTGACATCTTTCTGACAATGCATAAAATTATCAAACTGTACCCTGTCCTCAAAAACAAGACAAACCCAATTTGGCCAATTCTTGCTCCTTTAGCGTCAAGCTAGCATTTAACCAAGTGTGGCATCAAGAAGTCCTAGAAAAATTCAATTTGATATAAATCGAGTGAAAACCTTCTGGTGGTTGGGCCAGCAATATGAAGTACTGTAGTTATATGATCAGATCAGAGGCTAAGAACTCTGCAGCAACAACTAATCTCTTGACTCTACATCTGTAAGGAGAAGTCAGCAGTATGATGGAATACTCCATACTTGTTTGCATGAGCACAGCTATAACACTCAGCCAGCTTGAAACCACTAAGGAGAAAGCAAACCACTTGAAATCCCATCTAGTATCTTAAACCGTTTGCTACCTCCACCATCAGTGCACCATGGCAGCTGTGAATTATCGACAGGATGCACAGCAACAACTCACCAAGGCTCCTTTGGTAGCACCTAGCACTGTAATCTCCACCGCCAAGAATAACAATTAACAGGCACTGGGAACAATTCAGAAGGCAGTTCCCTTCCAACACTTTCACATCATCCTGACTTGAAACTATAACACTGTTCTTTCATAGCTGCTGTTAAAATCCTCCAAGTCCCTTCATAATAACACTCTAGGTATATCTGCATGTCACAGACTGCAGAAGTTCAAGATAGCAGCTTACCACCACCTTCTCAAGGTTACTTAGGGAGTAGCATAAATGTTGGCTATGGCAGTGAACCCAGACTCCCATGATCAAATGTATGTTTGAAAAGTGACAGAAATAGTCTGTAAAGGATGTAGTTATTGACTTGTGTAGTGCACTACTAAAGTGGGTGACTTACAGAGATGAGTCTTAAAGACACTGATGGAGTAGAATCATTCTGTACATCATTGTTAGATATTTATTATACGAGGCTGAATCACGAAACAAGGAAAGCATTGGGGAAATTGCTGTCTGTGCCAGCCTAGAAAACCTATTGTCAAATTAGATTCTTTGAGAGGCAGAGTACATTGAAGCAATAACCACAACCATTATATAAAGAAAAGTTAAACTGATGCTGCTTATACTGGTAATGATAAGTATCATCACTGAATCTCAATAAAAATCAAAAGCTGATTTATTTTTAGTTGTACATTCAAGATGTTTAGACGTTTTAATGTATGACAGATATTCAAACCTTAATGAATACTCAATATCAGGGAAGGACAAGAAAGATAAAAAAATGGTATTTCCTTGAGGAGGTGACGATACTAACCTTACAATAGCATTGGCCATTTGTCTTGTTGCAGTCAGGGTCAAAGCCCTTTTTGATATCACAGTTGCAAGGTCCACAAGTTGGATTCCCCCACCAGCCTTTGGGACACTGGTGGTCAATTCTAGATGAAAATTCAGGAGAGAGCAAAAATCATTATAGCACTTACCATTTGCTGTGCAAAAGACACAGTTGCAAAATATCAACTCCCATTCACAATCCATAATAAACTTTGAACCCAAACTTGGATAGGCATGAAAAAGCACATGGTCACTTTTAAAGCTCTGGAAGTAAATTACTTACTCATTGCAGTGTCAATCAAAAATATTATGTATAAAGGTAAGTCAAACAAATAAGAATCAAATATTATTTCTCTCTTTAACAGTCAACAGTAACTGGTACACTATAAACCAACTCTATGATATGATGTTGTTGTAATACAAATTCTAAGGATATAAAGAATATATAGAGGAGGAAAGGGAAGAAAAGGACAAAGAGAATAGAGCAAGGACTTATGCACATGGACGGAAGGATGCATCATTCTTTTGAATACAACATGTTAACTGATTAAACTGTAGTGGCAGCAAATCCTTGGCAACAAAACAACATCTACCTACCCACAGTAATCACTTTTCAGAGTTAAGGGCATCTCAAAATACATTTTAGGCAGGTACAAACTCATTTAGGGGTAGGGGTTGGAACTTGGGATGAAAGAATAAAGGTGGATGATTGCTACAGTTTTTGTTCCACATCTTAAGCAGACTGAACTGTTATATTCAAAAAAGCCAGACGGTGAAGATTAGAACTGGAACCAATCTTTGCATGCGTCATCTGTATTTATTACAGTTACACATGACAAGCAAGCACCTCTTAATTCAGTAACTACACTTTTAGCCTGTCTATCTATTTTATAATAAAATGTTTGGATGTGTTGCGACACCTCATGGTCATCAAATCATGAAGACAGGCTTTGAACCTGGATCTTCTGGCTCTGAGCCCGAGACACTGCCACTCCATCAAAAGATCCTCAGTCTGTCTAATTATAGCGTACACATGACTGTTCCAATTAATTCCCACCACTTTATACAATTTAATGCAAGTCAATATCGAACTAACATAGAGCCCTTGTGGCACAGTGGTATTGTTCCTACCTCTGAAGCAGGAGGCCCAGGTTGCTGCTCCAGAGGTGTGTAAGAACATCTCTGAATAGCTTGATTAGGAAAATATCTATACAACAGATGGGTACTTTCTGAAGATGAACAATAAATGGTGGCCTTACCATTGATTTCCATATCCTGCGGATGAATACCAAATTCATATAATGCACACAATTTCCACAGAACCATTTGATGGTTGGGAAAGCAGTCGTGGCCTAACAACATTTAGCACAATCTATTCAGACTGCAACATTTTTTTTAAACTGTAAGATACATCATGACATGCTTATGTCATTCCTCAGATTTTCTATACAAATTATTCTCATAATGGCAACACTTTTGTTGCTTCTAATGTCATTCTCTAACAGAAATGTATTGCATCCCTCCATACAGTGGTATTGTTTTACCTGTGTTCACAGTACTGGCCGAAATGGTTCTCTCCACAATCACATGTGTACCCATGAGAGGAACTGGGTTTACGACGACAGACAGATTCATTCTCACATGGATTCAGCTGACAGGCATCGATACAAGACTCACCATAGTAACCTAAATATGAAACATTCTTAAATATTTCACATCAACTTTTAAGGCACCTCTGCACTTTTTATCTGATAAACTCTTTGTGGATTGGATTTATCATTGTCACTTTAAATTAGCATTATCTACTACAGTGTTGTCTGATAAATTACTGTGTGCTACATGGGTCTAATCTGGAATCTAAATGTAGTTAATTAAAACTGATTGACAGTCGACCGTTAGTAACTATTTAACGGGTACTTCCTCCATGGCAAGGCCTCTACCAATCTAAGTCCACTTGCCAAACAACCAGCACATGCCTTACACACTATGTAAACATGCTGTTCCCTTTTACAATTTTTTTTTGCAAATTGTCCTGATGAGTACGTGACAGAATGCTTCAACAAAATGTGCTATATGATTGCACAAAAGATGTGAAGCGGGTCAGCTGTTAGGACAGAATTATATTTTTTTAAAAAGTGTAGAGTTACAAAAAGGTCACTAACCAGGGTAAATTTACAGTACAATGGAAAACTGGCTAAACATATACTGAGAGTTTCAAAAGAAATTTAAAAAGAGAAGCGTTAAAAAAGTGTTGATCATAAAGAAATTGAGTCTGCGGAGTTAATAGTGGAAAATAAGGACATCACAGATTAACTGAACGGGTATTTTGCATTGGTCTTCACTGTGAAGGATAAAAGTAACATCCCAGGAATAGCCGTGCATCAAGAAAAGGAAGGGAGGAATTCAAGAAAGTTACAATCAGCAAGGAGGTGGCACCGAACAATTTGTTGGAACTGCAAGCTTGTTTTACTTTTCCAAAATTCCTTAGTTTCAGGCAAAGTAGGGAATGTAATTTGCGATGAGGGCAGGAGATAGAAAGCAGTAAAGTACAGGGCAGTTAGCTTAATGTCTGTCATAGGGAAGGTGTTAGAAGCCATTATTAAAGCCATTACAGCAGAACACTTCAAACATTCAAAGTAAGTAGACAGAGTCAATGTGGCATTGTGAAAGGTAATTCATGTTTAACCAATGTATTAGATGAAGTAATGTATGCTGTGAGTAAAAGGGCTCTGGTGGATATCAACTGATGAAATTCCAGAAGGTATTTGATAATGGATCACATCAAATATTGCTGTGGAAAATAAAATCTCATGGTACAGGCAGTAATATATTGGCATGGATGGAAGATTGGCTGGCTAACAAGAAACAGTAGGCATAAATGGGTCATTCCTTGTTTGGCAAAATAAAACAATTGGTGTGTGATGGTGCTGGGGCCTCAACATTTTACAGGCTGAAGGAACTGAAGGTGTAGTTTATATATTTGTAAGGGACATAAAGACTGGCAGGAAAGTGAGTTGTGAAGAAGGTAAGAGACTGCAAAGGGATATATAGATAGTGAATGGGCAAAGATCTGACAAATGGCATATAATGTGAGAAAACGTGGGATTGTCCATTTTGACAGGAAGGATATAAGAAAACGTATTATCTAAATGGTGAGATCTTGCACAGCTCTGATATACAGAGGGATGAGGATGCCCGAGTGCATGAATTACAGAAGTTATCATAGGGGTACAGCAAGTAGTTAGGAAAGATATTAGAATGCTTTTTTTTGCAAGAGGATTTGAACGAAAAAGTAGGGAGGTTATGCTTCAGTTATACAGGGCATTGGTAAGGCCACTTCTGGAGTACTGTGGACAGTGTTGGTTTCCTTAGGTGAAGAAGGATCTCAGTGTGTTAGAAGATTTTTAGAGAAAGTTTAGCAGACTGACTAATGCCTTGGCCTTGAACGAGCTGATTGGCTCATGAGGAAAGATTGTACAAGCGAAGCCTGTATCTGGTGAAGTTTAGAAGAGTAAAAGGCAACTTGATTGAAATATAAGAAGTCCTGAGGGGTCTTGACAAGATGGATTTGTGTACGATGTTTCCCCTTATTGGAGAACCTAGAACTAGGGTCACTATTTAAAAATGAGGAATCACTAATTGAAGACCGCGATGAGGAGAATTTTTTTTCCACACCAGTGTCATAAATCCTCGGAACTCTTGCTTCCACTGTCGAGGTTGACACCCCTCTGATAACTAAAACTGAAACACCCATAGAGGTGCGCCTCACCCTATAATCTGTTAAAAGAGCCTCAATCTGGTATAAAGGAGTGGTTAAATAAAAATAAACCCCTGAAACTCTCTTTATAATCAACAAGTAACAATTTATTTATCTATCTCTAACTGTGAACAAACTAATTAAACTATTAACAAACCAAATACCCCTTCCGACTATTAACTATTCCCGAATAAAACAAGATTATAATGGTATACTGTTCCAATAAAAACAAGTCCCACTTTATATAAAATAAAAAACAGAATTTTTAGTCTCTCGAAATTACAGCCAGGTTACGTCTTCCAGAATGTTCTGTGCCTTTTCTGTTGAATGGGCTGTCAGGAGCTCCTTCTCTGTGAATTTTTCCATCAGGAATGCCTTCTCTGTCAAATTCTTTGGTCAGGAAAATGAACTATTTGTGCCATAAATATGTGACAAAGCTTACTCTAAGGCTTAGAGAATTCTGTGACAGCCGGTGATTCTTTCTTTTAGAGCTGAGAGCTGTTCTCTTGGAAGATGGCAGTTGGCTCTCTTCAGAGTTTCCAAATGCCCTCATCTTTTATACCTTTGATGACATATCAATTTCTTAAAATAGGATTAGTTCTATGTTGTCAAAACCATCAGATCTAAATTTAATTTTTTTGGTATGTAAGGGCTTGGTTTAAATTAATTGGTTAAAATTCAAAAACCTGTCTTCTTGGTAAAAATGCTGCTTTGCTTGCTAACAATATATTATTTTGGTACAAATGTTTTAATTCAGATGCTCTGTGCACCTGTAAGCCCACAGACATCTTTTTTGAACGTCTAAGCATAGAAAAAGCACATCGTCTTTTAAAGGGACCACACACTGTGTTCCCCATAGCATTTTACAAACGCCAACATTTTACAAACACCAAATTCTAATGTCCTGCCCTCTAATTCACAAGTACGCTATTCAAATTCGCAACACCTTCCCCCTTAAGCAAGAAAAAGAATCATCAATATGTAAATCAAATGTTTGTAACATAAGACTCCAATTAAATAATCTAGTGTTCTTGTCCTTAAATCTTTCCAGAAATGTCAAAGGATTGTGATCGGTATGCATAATTGTCTCTGATGCACTGTTGGCAACATAAACATTAAAATGTTGTAAGGCCATTACCAAACTCAATAACCCATTTTCAATGATTGAATATTTTCTCTGGTGGATGTTGAGTCTTTTCTGAATAATAACCAATTGGCCTTTCAATTCTACAATCATCCTCGTGTAACAACACAGGTCCAACACTACATTGTTTGTGTCGATGGCGACTTTAAACAGTATCAAGAAATCTGCGTGGCTAAAACTGGTATGGTGCTTAGCACTGCTTTTAAATTCTCAAATGCCTCCTGGCATTGTTCTTTCCACCAAAATTTTGCGTTCTTTTTTTAACAAATCTGTCAGTGGTGCCACAATGCTTCTTTAGTTTGGTACAAATTTCCTGCAGAACCCGCTCAGACCTAAAAATCATAGCACTTCCTTCTTTGAGGATGGTCTTGGAAATTCCTCAATGACCTTAGTCTTCACATTCCTCGGTGTCATCTGTCCCTGTCCGATGTTGTGCCCTAAGAAATTCTGTTTTTGCCAAGCTTATGACCAACTTTGCCTTCCGTTGTCTCTCAAAGAGCTCTGTCAAATGCTCCATGTGATCTTTCCATGAATGGCTAAAGACCACGAAGTTGTCTATATAGATGGCACAACTAGTTAATCCTGCCATAACCCAAAGTCTTTGAAAAGTGGCTGGTGCATTTTTCATTCCAAAGAGAATGACTTATATTGATGGAGCCCATTTGGGGTTACAAACGCAGAAAATGCTTTCATTCTCTTCGACAAAGGTCCTTGCCAGTAACCACGAACTAAGTCCAACTTTGTGATGTAAGTGGCTTGTCCTACTTTATCCTCCAGCCTTGGAATTGGGTATGAGTCAGATTTGGTCACAGCGTTGACCTTCCGATAATGTACACAGAATTGTTGATTACCATCAGGTTTGGGAACCAACATGATCGGCGAACTCCACTCGCTTTGACTTGGCTTTATGATGGCTTCTTAGAGCATCACTTCCAATTCCTTATGAACCTGCATTGTTTGAGAGGATTAAGCCTGTAGGGGTGTTGTTTTATCTGAAGAGCATTCCCTACATTAACCTCATTTGCTATAATATCAGTCCTCACTGTTCTATTTCTACATGTGTCCTCATAGCACTGTAACAAGTCTTTCAATTCAGTTCTCTGTTCCTTGGTCAGATAACTCACTACCCTATCGCATTCTTTAAGGACTTCCTCATTATTCAATTTATTCTGAGGAATATCAAAATCCACATCATCTGGATTTGATTCCTCACTCTCAGTGGTCGTAAATAATACCTGTTTCTCTGGTTTCCTTTCCCTGTCTTGGTAAGGTTTCAGCATGTTCACATTACATGCCTGATAATCTTTTTTCCAATCTGGCATCTTTACCAGATAATTCACCTGACATAACTTCTTCTCAATCTGATAGGGACCACTAAACCTTGCTTTGAAGGGATCTCCTACCACTGGTAACAGCACCAATACTTTATCCCCATGAGCAAATGGATGAATTTTAGATTTCTTATCTGCTTCTTGCTTCATTATGTGCTGTGTCACCTTCAAATGCTGTCTAGCTAATTCACCCAGTCTATTTAATCTTTTTCTCATCTCAGATACATAATCCAACTGTGAGATCTCTGACTTCGGACCTATCAACCTTTCCTTAATTAATTTTAAAGGCCCTCTTACTTCATGTCTGAATATCAATTCAAATGGGGTGAACTGATGCGATTCATTTGGAGCATCTCTAATAGCAAATAATATAAATGCAATACCTTTATCCCAATCATTTGGGTAATTCTGGCAATAAGCCCTTAACATTATCTTTAGGGTCCAATGCCACGTTTCAAATGCTCCGAGATTCAGGATGGTACGCACTTGATTTAAAGTATTTGATGTCTAAACTGTCCATGACCTCCTTAAATAATTTGGCAGTAAAATTGGACCCTTGATCTGATTGAATCTCCCTGGGTAAAGAAAGTAAGCAACTCCTCCACAAGCTTTTTTGCTTTGACATTCTATAATGGATGTGTCTACCAGGTTTCCGGAGGCAATTCCATTATGGTTAGCAAGTACTGGTTCCCATTTTTGGTTTTAGGGAGGGGACGTACACAAACAAACATAACCCGTGTAAAAGGTTCTTCAAACGCAGGAATGGGCATCAAAGGTTCTGGCTTAATTACCGCCTGTGGCTTTCCTACTATTTGCCAGATATGACAGGTATGGCTAAATTCAACCACATCTTTATGTAATCCAGGCCAATAGAAATGCTACTGTATCTTAGCCTGAGTCTTCCTCACTCCTAGATGACCTCCTACAGGTAATTCATATGCTACCTACAATGCTTCCTGTCTGTATTCTACCAGCAACACAATCCGGTGAACTTCCATTTCTCATCTGTACTAACCTGCCCAGATCTCCATTTCCACCTTAAGATTTTATCCTTAAGGTAATAGCATTCTGGAATAAATTCTGATTCCTTTTCTGAGTAGGCTTAATGATATAAATTCTTTATTGTCTCATCTTTTTGTTGTAATTCCATTAATCTTTCAGAAGTAAACACCTCTGCCTGGTCCTTTACCTGCTCAGGTTTTACCTTTACCATTTCATCAAACAGGGTGTCAGCTAACTGGACCTCAACTCCTTCATCTTTCTCTTCTGTTTTCCCTTCTTGTTTTAGCTTATGGCTGCGGGATTTTGTCACCACACAGTCCGGAAAAAATCCAGGGTATTTTTCCTTTAACTCCTCAGTTCCCATGGTTTTCTTTTGGCTTCTCTGCTACAATGGGCATCTCCCACCTTTGCTCTGGCTATATCATTTCCAAGAACAAATTGTATTCCTGGAATAGCCACTCTTTCCATCACTCCCACTATCACTGCCCCAGTCTTGATTGGACTTTCTAGCCTTATCTTACACAGTGGAGCACTAATTCTCCATTTATTCCACAGATTATCACTCTCTCAGGAACATTTAAGAAGAAGTACAAATACTTTCACCTCTTACTACTAGAGACTGACCAGCTCCTGTATCTTTCAATATTTTAACTTCTTTATCTACTATGTCCCTGCTCTACCTGAATAAACCTTACCCACACCGGTGAAGTCTTTGAAAAGATCAGGTGCTATCTTGCTAACCAACCATGACTAGGCTGTGCACTCTCTTGCAACTCCTTGACTTCTCTTGGGATTTCCTTCACTACTTCAACTAATCCCACTGGTTTAAGCCTCTTTTACCACATCCTTTTTCCCAGTGCCTTTCTTAATCCACCAGCACTGTGACTTTGTGAGTCCCACTTTATCGCAGTGAAAACATCTGAGGTCTTTCACCTATTTTCCACCTTCTTGGGTTTCTTTTTTCACATGTAGTAAACTGTTCCCACTGTGATCTACTTTTTGTTTTTCATTGAATGATCTCCCTCTTTCCCAATTTCTATCCCTCATGAAATGAAATTGCTGTCGGAAGGTAGATTTCGATTTATGCACTAAAGCATATTCGTCCGCCATCTCTGTAGGTCTTCTCGCTGTTTTAACTTTCTGTCTCTCAACATGAGTTCTGATCATTTCTGGATGTGAGCTTTTAAACTCCTCCAGCAGAATAACATCTCTAAGATCCTCATGTCTTTTCTATCTTTAGTCTCTCATCCATCTATCGAAGTTGCTCTGCTTAATTCTTTCAAACTCGATATAACTCTGACCTGGTTCCTTTATTTTATATTTCTGAACAGTTGTCTATATGCTTCTGGTGCCAATTTGTAGGCACTCAAAATAGTATGTTTTATATATTCCCTAGGCACCTCTTCTGACAGAGCTACAAACACCTAACTAGCCCTCCCTACCAACTTGGTTTTGATTTCTGACTTTGTCCATCCCAGTCCAACACTGTCACCTCCATAATTTCGTCTGAATTAACATTACGCACATAGCCTCTGGCCAATTCATCTGTTTCGACAGTTTCTCAAAGGAAATGAAAAAGGTTTCTACATCTTTTTCATTGAATTTTGGTAATGCTTAATGTATTTGTTTATATCCCTATCAGGCCTTTGTTCATCACTCTCCTCCTGACTAAGCCTACCTTCTACCTTCATCTCCATCCTTTTAAATTGACTTTCCTATCTAATTGTCAACTTATGAAGTTCAAACTCTCTCTCTTTTCCTTTTTTCTCAGCAAAGAACCTTCTTTCCCTTGCTTTATCTTCTAACATTGCTCTTATTTCCCTTTCTTTCTCTTTGTCCTCTAACTCCTACCTTTTAAGTTCACTTCCCAACTCCGATTTAATTTTTTCTAACTCCACTGCACTTGACGGTTTCTCTAAATGCCTGACTAACTCCGTTACAATTTCAGCTTTCTTCTTAACCCTAGTTAAACCCAATTCTGGCCTGTCTGCTAATTCTAAAAGTGTCTCCACTGTCTGTCTTTCTAAACTTTTCTTCACAAATTTGAGAAGCATCTTCGACCCCCAAAACCTCTTTAGCAATGTTAAGAGCCATATCCCCACTTTTGATTTAACCAACAAGCAACTGAAATTAAACAGATTTTCAACTTCTTACTTAATTTTATTTAAAGATCCAGGACACTAATCCCCAAATGTGTTCAAATCTCCTGAGGCCTTTTGTATCCCAAATCTGTCCTAATCCATTCAGATCCATTAAAATCCGGTCAGATCCATTCAAATCCATTCAGATCCTGGACACAATCTGTCCCAACCTGTCTAATCCCAGACCTGATCTGTCCAGATCCTGGACCCAAGCCCTCAATCTGTTTTAAAGCAGAGGTTGACCCCCTCCACCCCACTCTGATAACTAAAACCAAAACACCCAGACAGGCCCGCCTCGCCCTATAATCTGTTAAAAGACCCTCAATCTAGTATAAAGGAGTGGTTAAATAAAATAAACTCTTGACACTCTCTTTATAATCACCAAGTAACAATTTATTTATCTAATTCTATCTGTGAGCAAACTAACTAAAATATTAACAAACCGAATACCCCTTCCAACTACTAACTATTCCCAAATAAAACAAGATTATAATGGTATGCTGTTCCTATAAATACAAGTCCCACTTATATGAAATAAAATAAAAATAAAATAGAATTTAGTCTCTCGAAATTACAGCCAGGTTGTGTCTTCCAGAATGCTCTGTGCCTTCTCTGTTGAATGTGCTGTCAGGAATGCCTTCTCTGTGAATTCTGCAGTCAGGAGCACCTTCACTGTCGAATTCTTTTGTCAGGAACATTAACTAATTTGTGCCACAGGTACCATTAATTTAGATGAAGCTTACTCTAATGCTTAGAGAATTGAGAGAGCCAGTGATTCTTTATTTTAGAGCTAAGAGTTGTTTTCTTGGCAGATGGCAGTTGGCTCTCTCCAGATTTTCCAAATGCCCTCATCTTCTATATCCTTGATGACATATCAACTTCTGACAACAGGATTGGTCGTATGTTGTCAAAACCGTCAGATTTAAATTTAATTGTTTTGTTTGATATCTAAGGGCCTGGTTTAAATTAATTGACTAAAATTCAAAAACCTGTTGTCTTGGTAAAAATGCTGCGTTGCTTGCTAACAGTATAGCCTTTTGATACAACTGTTTCAATTCAGGTGCTCTGTGCACCTGCAAACCCCCAGACACTGTTTTTGAATGTCTAAGTATTGAAAAAGCGCATCATTTTTTAAAAGGGACCAACACACTGCTTTCTCCATAGCATTTCATAAACACCAACATTTTTCCAACACCAACATTGTAACAAACACCAACATTGCAACAAACACCAAATTCTAACATCCTGCCTTCCAATCCACAAGTATTCTACCCAACTTTGCAACAAGTGCCTGTGGAGGATGCCTGCCTTGGAATATTTTTAAAGCAGTGGTAAATAGATTCTTAATAAGTAAAAGAGTGTAGGTTATTTGGAAAAGGCAGGAAAGTGGAGTAACCAGATCAGCCATGAGCTTACCGAATGGTGGAGCAAGTTTTAGAGACCTGAATGGCCTACTCCTGTTTCTAATTCATACACGAGTATATACACATGTATTGAACATACAACGTCTATAACTCAAGTACTACATTTGAGTGCCAGTCAAGAAACCTATGTTCTCAAGTATCACTCATGCCACACAAATGGTAGACAATGACCCATCTCTAACAAGAATACAACTATCACTTTGACATTCGATGGCATTATCACCGTTGAATTCTCTACCATCAACAACCTCAGCATTATCATTGCCCAGAATTGAACTGGACCAGCCATACAAAATATAACAGCTGTAATAAACTAAATAACACACTTTAGGTAGCTGCTACAAGAGCAGGTCAGAGGCTAAGAATTATGCATCCCAGTGCCAGTGTACCATCGATAAGGCACAAGTCAGGAATGTGATGGAATTCTTGGTACGTGCCAGGATTGCCAGGTTCCAACAAAACGGAAGAAGCTCAATATCATCCAGGACAAATCAACCACTTGATTGGCATCCCATCCACCACTTTCAACATACATTTCATTTACCAAAGATACACAGTAGCAGCAGTATAAATCGTCTACAAGATGAACTGCAGTAACTTACCAAGCTCCTTCGACTGCACCTTCTAAACTCCAAACGTTTACCACGTTGAGGGACAAGGGCAGTGCATGAATGGGGACACCACCAACTGCAACTTTCCCTCCAAGTCACACACAACTCTGACATAGAACTATATCATTGTTCTTTCACTGTCACTGAGCCAAAATCTTGGAACTTCCTCACTAACAGCACTCTGCATGTCCAAATTAACAAAAAAGGCACATTTAGGATTGATTTAAGGAAGTTCAGAGTGATCACTACATGTAATGAGCTCTGGATAGAGTAGCAAGGGTGAATACCCTAGAATGATTTAACACCAGATTAGATGCTGTATAGTGCAAGTTTCTGGATGAATGTACTATAATAGATTTCTTCTCATAGAGTTAGAAGTCTACAGCACATAAAAAGCCCACTGAGTCTGTGCTGGTCGAAAACAAACACCTAACAATTCTAATTCCATTCTCCAGCACTTGACCCATAGCCCTGCATGCCTTGGCATCGCAAGCGGAATCTAAATACTTAAACATCATGAGGGTTTCTGCTTCTACCACGTTTACAGATAGTGAGCTCCAACAATGAGTGAAAAACAATGCTCTCATCGCCTCTAAACCTCATGTCCTTATCTTAAATGTTTGCCCCAGTCATTGATTCTTCCACCAAAGGTACAAGTTTCTTCCACTCTACCCTGTCTATGCCTATCATAATTTTATACATTTCAATCATGACCCTGTGCAGTCTCCCCTGCTCCAAGGAAAACAACCCGAGTTGATCCAATCTTTCTTCATAACTAAAACTCTTTAGCCCCAGCAACCTCCTGGTAAATCTCCTCTGCACCCTCCCCAGTGCAATCCCATTTCTCCTATAATGTGGATTCCACAACTACACACAATACTCTAGCTGTGGCCTAACCAACGTTACGTACAGTTCCAGCATAACCTCCCTGCTCAAATTTTATGCCTCGGCTTATAAAGGCAACTATCCCATATGCTTTCTTAATCATTTTGTCTACCTATCCTGCTACCTTAAGGGACTGGAGGTCATGCACACCATGGTCCCTCTGATCCTCAGTGCTACCCAGGATCCCACTGTTCATCATATGTTCCCTTGCCTTGTGTATCCTGCTCAAGTGGGTCATCTCACACTTATCCAGATTGAATGCTATTTGCCACAATCTATATATCCTCCTGTATTCTAAGGCTATCCTCTCACTATATTACCACCCCATCAACTTTATTATCATCTGCAAATTTATTGATCAACCTTCCTACATTCAAGTCTAAATTGCTCACGTATACCACAAAATGCAATGGCCCCAACACTGATCCCTGTGGAACCCCACAGGACACAGGCTTCCAGTCTCAAAAACACCCCTTAACCATCACCCTCTGCTTCTTGTCACTTGGTCAATTTTGTACCCAATTTGCCAACTTTCCTTAGATTCCATGGGGCTTTACGTTAGTTATCATCCTTCCATGCGGGAACTTTTGGAAAGTCTTGCTGAAATCCAAGTAGATTATCTCGAACATAATGCCCTCATCTGCACACCTGGTTAAATTTTCGAAAAATTCAATCAAGTTGGTCAGACATTGCTTCCCCTCAACAAAACCATGCTGATTATTTTTGATTAATCCCTGCCTCTTTAACTGCAGATTAATTCTGTCCCTCAGAATTGCTTCCAATAGTTTCCCCACTACCAAGGTTAGACTGTCTCTCCTGCAGTTTCCTGGTTTAGCACTTGCTCCCTTCTTGAATAACGGTATGATATTGGCTATCCTCTGGTCCTCTGGCAACTCTCCCGCGACCAGGGAGGAATTGATATTTCTCACCAACACACCTACTATTTCTGTAGAAAACTTGTGATCTGTGAAACTAACTTGTAAACTGGTCCTTTTAAATAAAGCTTTTAATATAAATAAATATTGCAATGACAATGGAGATAAAAAGATGATTTTCCCATCAGCAAAAGGCACAGAATTACCTTTAGCTTTGCCAACAATACCTGGCTCACAGATACAAGAGTAACTCTGCCATTCATCGCTGCAGTCGCTGTTAGGTGGGCACGAGGTGGAGTCACATGGATCAGGGACAGTGCAGCCTAATTCTACGTTCATAGTCCGACTTGGTTTTGGCATTGCAATTCCAATAGAGGTCTCACCAAGACGTACACCCTGAGGGTCAGGAAGAAAACAGCAGTCAGTAGATTGATTTCTTCTGTACCTACATTAGCTTTATAAACTCTCACTCCAAGCTAAACAAAAACAAAATAGATCTATGGTTGTCTGCACCATTTATTTGCAGATCATATAATTCTAGATCAACATACCTGGATAGAAATGGAACAAGCACAAGGGGATACATATATATGCACAGGAATTAAGTGAACCAAAGGTTACCAGAAGATATCTTACAGACTACTGAAGACAGGAATAAAACAGAATCTTAGAAATCTACAAGGGCTAACATTCAGAGTGTTTTCTTCTGCTCATAAGGATGACTTTAGTCACAAGCAATGGATGTCACGGACTAGGGATGGCAGAAGGGGAAGTTGGGTTAACAGGTGGAAAAAGAAAAGTCAACCAGCTGTTATCATGATCACTTAAATGTACATGCATGTAGGGAAGTTTGATGATGGCTGGGTTTAGCAACATTGACTACAAACATCTTAATCACCATAGTGGATGATGAGTGAAAAGTGCCATCTATGATAGGTACAGAAGAGGCATGCGAACCTTTGGAAACCATACTTTCCAATATATCAATGTATCAGGAGAGGAGGGAATAATTTTTCTCTAGTAGGAATAATGTATAGATTCAATTCATCATAATACATACAAAATGTATATACATGTAGAAGATACAGCAAAAAGCTGCAAGATTGCTCAAACCTGTGCACAAATAATTTTGCCATGATTACAGGTTATAAAATCCTATATGAAAACTCCCTCTTGTACACATGATTATTGATTGTGATGAGCAGAGTTGGTTGAATTCTCTCCTAATTTCTCTGGTGAAGGATACTAAATAAACAGTAACTGCAAATGGGGTTAGCTAGTGTGAACACTTCTGATCTGATTTTCACATACAGTATGAGAAAGTGCCCTGCACATCAAGCAGTCTCCATCAGTTTAGGTTCTGTCTTGTGTGCTTCCAAGAGTCATTGCTTGATCTAGTGCAGCTCATTATTGGATGAAGAAATTAACTTACCATAGCACAGAAAGCTGAACAAACTCTGAAATCAATATAATGCACACCTCTCAACATGAACAATAAGCAACAGAGCATGCATATCGGACGCCAGTAACTACTGCATCCGTCAGACTTCTCAACTGAATTAAAATCTGTACGAATGGTCACAACTCACAAACAGATCTGCCTGTAACAAGCAGCAATTCCTGTACCTGGATACAGCCATCCAATCCATTCTGCACCTCACCAGCTCTGAGAATACCACCAACTTGAAGATGCTTCAACTTCAGCCCATGTAACTCATTGCCAACGACAACTGTATCCTAGCAACATGAAAATATTAATTAAAACCACAATCGTTGCACCACCAGTTCAAAACACTTTATTGGAGACCATCTTGTAACATGGCCACGACAGCTGACTTGATATGGCCAAGTTAATTGTTGCTGCTGGGTTTTCAGTTGGCTTCTTGGAGTAAATTTGCAGAATAAAGAGTGGATTAAATATCAGGAATTAACAAAAATTGATTCAATGTAAGAAAGGCTGTTTAGCTTACATGCAGTTTAGTGCTTTTTGCATTGCACCTCTTTTTCCATAGTTGAGGTTCCACAAATAAGGCTCAGCTGTAACCTAGGAGATACACTGCTAATGAGATGACAAAAAGCTTAAAAGATAAACTGTTTCTCAAAGAATGATTGGCGGATGAAGGGTCACATGTTATTGTGGTTGATTATGTTAATTTTATCATATATTGCTTAAATACAATGGGGATTTACTTACAATAAAATTGCATTTTTTTTATACTGAGGGAGAAGAAAACAGGCATGGGAAAAACTTACACACAACTTGAATTTGGACAAAAATGGACTTAGGCAATCTGGTTGTATCATTAGAAAATTCAATCATTTACCTTTCAACTTTGGAGTTATTTAAAGATCAAATTCCTTACGTATTAAATGAGCACTTTGCATCTGTCTTCACAATAGAAGCAGAAGATGTGAAGGTTATACTAAAAGGTCATAGATCAAATGTATTAGAAACGTATTAGAAATTTGAGGTTGTTGACCTGTTCGGCAAGCAAGTCACAACCTCACCCACAACCCAAGCTATAACTCTTTGCTAAAACTTTAAAGTATTAGAAGTTTAGCATGACTGCAAGTTGGTAGGTCACCTGTCCTGACTGGATACAGGAACACTGCTGGAGACTGGAAGGTTGTTAATGTGAAAGGGGAGAGAAATAAATTAGGAAACCACAGTGAACAACAGTGAATGGGAGAATTATTGGAAATCACTATCAAGGGTAAAACAACATTTTGTATAGAAAGGCATAGGCTAAAGCAAGGAGAGCAAACTTGAATCTGTTGATGGCAAATTTGAGGCCTTCCTTTATTTTTGACTAATTTGATCAAATTCTTTGATAAAGTTACAGAGAAGCTTGATCAACGTTGTGTAGTAGATCTTGCACATTTTTTTTCTGAAATGGAGAAATTGTTACACAGAAAGTTAAAGAGGTGATGGACGCAAATGGAAGTAAATGGGGCGGCACGGTGGCTCAGTGGTTAGCACTCACAGAGCCAGGGACCCAGTTGTGATTCCAGCCTCGGGCAACTGTCTGTGTGGAGTTTGCACGTTTTCCCCGTGTCTGTGTGGGTTTCCTCCGGGTGCTCTGGTTTCCTCCCACAGTCCAAAGATGCGCAGGTTAGGTGGATTGGCCATGTTAAATTGCCCACAGAGCCCAGGGATGTTTAAGTTAGGTGGGTTAGACAAGGGAAATGCAGGAGTATTAGGTCTGGGTTGGGTGCTCTTCGGAGGGGCGGTGTGGACTTGTTGGGCTGAATGGCCTGTTTCCACACTGTGGGGATTCTATGAATTCTCTTCTCTTCTAAATGGAAGATGGCAATATGGTTAAAAAGTTGTAACAAAAAACAAAAGGTTGTGATCGGTGATGCTGCCTGGCCTGCTGTGTTCCTCCAGCTCCATACTGTGTTATCTCTGACTCCAGCATCTGTAGTTCTTGCTATCTCAGGTTGTGATCAGTGTTTTCTATTTTGTTTGCGAGGTCTATGGCAGTGGTATTTCCCAAAAAGCAGTTCTGGGTTCATTACTCCGCAATTTTTATAAACCACCTTGAGTTATAAACTACCTCGGGGTACAGAGCAGCAATACAGACTTTGCAAATTATAGAAATGGATGTGTGTTAAAGCTGTAGATAGTGATAACAGTTATAGGGTTCAGGATTACATACATACGATGATGAAATGGACAGATCATGGCAAATGAAATTCAGTGCAGAGTGCATTTTTGGAGAACTAATACAAAAACACAGTTGTCTTCTTAGACAATCCCTCAAGTGAGGATGACATTTTTTCTCACTCCTGAGGTGACAGTCAAAATGTTGGATCCCCACACCTTGTCACAGATGGTATTTGAAGAAAGACAGTATAAGTGAAACAAGTCTGGGAGGTGCAAGTGAGCAAAGAAACCTTGGTGCCAGATACACAGATGCTTAAAGTTTATAACGTTATTAAAAGGCATTTGGTTGCTTGGGTATTGACGCAGAAAAATGCAAAATGTCACTTGCGGTTATTCAGTGTTACCCGAACATCTATCGAGGGGCATTTAGGACACTGTGGTACGGTTGAGTGAGGAGGTATACATCTGTAATGTTTTATTGTGTAGATAAATCTAAAGAGTAAAAATTGGTTCTAATTTCCTTTTTCACTAACTGGATATGAAAAACATAACAAATAACATGGTGGCTCAGTGATTAGCACTACTGCCTCATACAGCATAACTGTTCATTCAAAGAACCAGCACATAAAAGATGGGCCAAGTGAACTCCTTATGAACTCTAAGTTTCTAAGTGACTTTCCTACATGCTCCAATGCATCTACAAAGAAATCAATCTGACCTGATAAAGTCCAAAATCAATAGTGATCGTTGCTATGTATCGAATATCACGCCCATTCCTCACATCTCGTAGCTCTAGTTGAAGATCATGCCACTTCCCATCATTCAATGGCATTCGATTCAGCAGCAACCTTATCGTTCGACTGGTCCCTCGATTGACAGCAAACGATAGATGTCCTGAGTTCAACTGAAAACAATTCAAAAGCACACTTTAGAAAAATAAAAAAATAGGGAGTAGTTTAGCATCAGCGATCATGAAACAAATTGAAAAAAAAAGCAAATCTGTCTGGAAATTAGCCAGATGCCCTTGTCACCTCACTCGAATTTGCTATCAACTGAAGTAAAAGGTAGAAGCTCGACAATGAGAGCCATCTTGTCATTTCTCAACAACCTTAACTGCTGACAGCCTGGCCAGGAATAGCAAGTGTTACAGAGGAAAATAAAGAAGAGTAAACTTTGTAAGCCTTTAAACATTGCATGAAATAGAACCAAATCATGAATGGGGTCAAAAAGGGTCCTATTCTTCAAGATACTTTTACCCTCTGATAGTACAATGAGCAATAAGCTTATATGTTCATTGTGATTCATATGTGGTACTGATTATGACACCATCCCTCTGAAGCTTTGTTTCATATATAAACAAGTTGTCTGCCATCAGGCTCTCCCTAGGATCAAATTTTGTAATGTTTCAGTTCAATTAAAATGAAAATAACCATAGTCAATAATAAAGTTATTCAAATATCTGAAAGTGACGATGAATTGGTTCTGAATTATAAAAACTAAAAGAAAATTTCAAAGTAAAATAATTTCTGATTAAATAAATGCACCCTAAAAAACTGTGCAGAGGGACCTGGGTGTCCTTGTGCATGAATCACAGAAGGTTGGTTTGCAGGTGCCACAGTAGTTAAGAAGGCAAATGGAATTTTGCCCTTCATTGCTAGAGAGATTGAGTTTAAAAGCAGGGAGGTTATGTTGCAACTGTATAGGGAGCTGGTGAGGCCACACCTGGAGTACTGTGTTCAGTATTGGTCTCCTTACTTGGGAAAGGGTGTCCTGGCACTGGAGAGCATGCAAAGGAGATTCACTAGGTTATTCCAGAGTTGAGAGGGTTGGCTTATGAGGAGAGACTGGGTACACTGGGATTATGTCATTGGAACTTAGAAGAATGATGGAGGATCTTACAAAAACATAAAATTATTAATGGAATAGATAAGGTAGAAGCAGGGAGGTTGTTTCCACTGGCAGGTGAAACTAGAACAACAAGGCATAGCCTCAAAATTAGGGGGAGCAGATTTAGGACTGAAATGAGGAGGAACTTCTTCACCCAAAGGGTTGTGAATCTGTGGTATTCCCTGCCCAGTGAAGTAGTTGAGGCCTCCCCATTGAATGTTTTTAAAGCTAAGATAACTTTTTGAACAGTAAAGGAATTAGGGGTTATGGTGAGGGGTGGGGGGTGGGGGGTAAGTGAAACTCAGGCCACGAATAGATTAGCCACAATCTTATTGAATGGTGGAGCGGGCTTGAATGGTCAAATGGCTGACTCCCGTTCCTGGTTCTTTTGTTCTTATGTTCTAACATTTCCTCTGCCTATCTCATGCTAAAACTGTAAAGACTGACGTAATTACCTAACAGACTGATCACACTGTCAGCAGTTAAACTCATTCATTAATCGGGAGCTGATATTAATTGAATAATTTTCAACCTCAATTATAAATGTGAAGTTCTACATAGTGACTGATTCCAAGGAAAACAAGTTGATATTGAAGTTGAGAAGTATGAGCCACTCCCATCTTACATGTAATTTGTAATATCTCAACTAATCCCAATAAATGACATAGAATACTTCTGATACCTCATCCTCAATTTGCAACCAATAAAGTACTCAAAGTAATGGAAAGGCTACTTAGCCATAAGGTCATTTTGACCAAAATGGTATTTTAAGCAGTTATACAATTGATAATAAGACCATTTTGCTGGAAGATGATGAACTGCAAGATGTCGGGAGATTCATATATCGATACCGAAAGTGACATTATGGTGAGAGATTGTGCAATATTAAAAAAAAATTGTCTCTACTTTTAAGCATCAAATAAAGTTGAGTTTATTTTACAGCGATTCAATGAATGTGAACATATTTAGACCTTACAGTTTAAAACACAATTACAACCCAAATTTAATTTACATCCAAACTCAAACTGGAAGAAATCCACCTATTCACAGCAATTTACTACAATTTTGCTTAAGTAACTGATAATTTTGAAATTTTCCTGAGTGGAAAAAAAATCAAAATACATATAAACCTTAGCTAATATCAATAAAAATAATTTGTTTTTAGTGGAACCACATTTCTGACAGTGAAGCCATTAATAGTTCACACAGAAAAGTAGAACCGTACGAAGAATCATACACTTGAATAGACAGCGAGGAAGGAAAAATAAATACTGTAGTCAGACTGAAGCCTCCTTTGGCATCTGTCAAGATCAAATTTGAGTCAGCTTATTGCATCTAACACTGCAGCTGTAGATCACAAGCTTCAAGATACAGAAAGCCAAAGACAGAAAAATAAATGAAATGAAAAAGCATTAGAAAGATATACAGAGATTATTTATTCTGGCTCCATTCGATGAAATTGGCTAGAGAAAAAAGACAGATGGAGGCCGTCAAACAGAGGCAGTCTAAGATGATAGGCTAACAGGGAAACAAATGTAGACCATGGCCAAATGAGGCTGCTTATTCCAATCTACTGGAGATGGATACAATATACAAAGGAAGAGTGCAAGAGCAAGTTAGCATATCATTGATCCTGTGTGTGTTGACTGCATGTGAATTGTCCCTTAGTTTACTACTTCAAGAGAATATTACCTATTTTTTAAGTTCTTCAATATCAGCAACCTCCACTTGCTGATTGATTTTATGTGATTAGCACATTGCATTCTGGCCAAATTCATTCGGGTTTATTTTTGTTTTAAGATATTGTTAGGATCAGCATTGATGACAGGATATTGCCCACAGGATCCTCCCATAACAAAACAATACATAACTGAAGACTTGCTCAGGAAACATCAATCTGTGTGGATCTAACTCGATGAAGTTGTCCACAAAATTCTGAGTGGAAGTGAAATAGGAATTAAGTTCTTCAAGATGCCTCAATGAAGAAAGATAGAATATCAATAAGGCAATTAACCTGTCTTTGTTCTTCATTCATTGCATCACTACTTGACAGGCTTCGTGAAATAAAGGTCTTCTGTGGCTACTAAATTCATGATTTGTTTGAGATGAGATCTCAAGTTTCTTCAAAGTGCATGAAATACTCCTTACTGAGCTGAAAGGTTTGCCATTCCATGGTTGATCAAGCCACTCAACGAGATAAGTTTTGATTTAAGTCAGCTTTCCTGGAGCCTTAGAATCAGATTAATATTAAAATGTCACAGCTGTTTGCTAGAGTTTAAAAAAAAACTACCCAGCTGAGGAGATTCAGACTGAAATATTTATTGGTGTTAGAAATGGAATTCCAAAATCATTTTTGGGTTGAAACCTTTTTTTGAGGGCTAAGGATTACATTATTGTCAAATTGTACTGAAAACAGCTAAGTGGCAGGCAGTGGCAGAAATGTACTCAATGCACAGAGTACTGGGCCTGATTTCTAAATAGGAATTAAAGGATAGAGTAGGAAGGTTAGTTTCTTCACCTATTTTAATGCAGCTAAATGAGGAAATTATCTCAAGAAAACTAAAAAATGAAAGCATACAAAAGCCACAATTACTCCCATCTGAATGTATATGCAGCTCTATTTTGAGTGAAGAAATCTCAGGTACTAGTTTGAATCTGAGCTCCCTGTGGAAAATTACTGCAATTTTTCAATGTGGTTTTAGAGTTAGAATTTGTGGAAGAAATCATTTCAGAACCAGAATTTTTGGAATAGGTCTATAAGAGAATAATAAGAATAAGAGAAATACGTTAGGACTGTGTATGTTAATCTCTGACAACTGAAATAGATGATCCCTCCCATGGAGGGATAAAATCAGCATGCTATGCTCAATGACACTGTCAAAGAATTATGGCTCCTTCTGCTTCTCAAATCTTTTGCAGAGCATGGGAGTCAAACTGTATATTAATTCCTTACATCAGAAATGGAGATGTTGTAGATAATGGCTCAATGTTCAGCACCATTTGTGATTCCTTAGATGTGAAATAGTTGATATCCATGTTCAACAAGACCTGGACAACATCCAGACTTGAGCTCTCAAGTGGCAAATAACATTCATGTCACATGTGTGCCAGCAAATAAACATCTCCAGCAAGAGGCTATCTCTCCTCAACATTCAATGACATTACTATCACTGAATCCCCACACCATCTCCATCCTGGAAGTTACCAATGACCAGAAACTGAATCAGTATATAAACATTGTTGCTACACAAGCAGATCAGAGGCTTGGAATAGTTGTGTTTTCTATCTCATTTTAAGTGCTGAGATACGTGTCCCATCCTACGGTTTTTGCAACATTCACCTTCAGCAGCAAAAGAGATTTCATTGCAATAGGATTATTGCAGTCTTTAGCTGTTATTGAGTGGCATGTAGGACTACTGCTCAGTCATTGGCAATGGATGGCTCATGTTCTTCAGCTGACACTATTTTGACCTTAGCCCAAATGCAGATAAAAGAGCAGAAATCCAGAATTGGGGTGAGTGACCGTAATTACAGCAAGGCAGCTTTGAATGAGTATGGCATCAAGGAGCCCGAGCAAAACTGAGGTAAATGGGAATCAGGGAAACCCTCTGCAGGTTGGAGTTGTACCTAGCACAAAGGAAGATGACTGTGTAAAAGCAAGGAACTCTGGATGCTGGACATCTGAAATAGAAACAGACAGTGGGAGAGAAACTCACCAGGTCTGGCAGCATCCATGGAGACAGAAACAGAATTAAAATTTCAAGTCCATTATGACACTCCTTCATAAATTTGGGTCGTTGACAGTCAGTAATCTCAGCCACAGGTCATAATTTTTGGAGTTCTTCAGGGTAATGTCTTGGGCGCAACCATTTGCAGCTACTTCATCGATGACTTTCCCTTTATTATAAGGCCAGGAGTGGGAATGTAGGCTGATGACTGCACAATGCTCAGCACCATTTGTGACTCCTCAGAAGCTGAAACAGTCCATGTCCATAGGTAGCAAAATTAATGCTTGGCCAGATAATGACCATCTCCAACCATCAGCCCTTGATGTTCAATTGTATCACCATCACTGAATTTCCCATTATCAACATCCTAGTGGTTAACATTGACCAGAAACAGACTGGATCAGAAAAAAAAGATAATATGCAGGTCAGAGACTGGGAATTCCATGGTGAGCAACCTATCTTTTGCGACCCAAGTATGCCTGTTCATTATCAATAAGGCACAGGTTAGATGTGTGATGGAGCACTCTCCACTTGCATGGATGACTCCAGCCCAACAACACTCAAGGTGATTGACACTATACAAGGCAAAGCATTTCATTTGATTTGCACCTCCCCCACTACTTTACCAAGGATGCACAGTGGCAAGATGCGAGTGCACTGTGACCTCTTCCATCTAGAAGGACAAGGGCAGCAGATGCATAGGAACACCATCACCTTCAAGTTTCCTTGAAGCAACACAACATCCTGACTTGGAACAATACTGCTAGTTCTTTACTGTCACAGGGTCATAATTCTGGAAATTCCTTTGTTACAGCACTGTGGTTGCCCCAACATCCTAAGGACACCAGCAGTTCAAAAAGGCATCTCATACTACCTTCTCTAGGGCAATGATGGATGGGTACAAAGTGTTGGTCTATCCAGCAACATCCACATCTCATCAAGTACTACAAAGAAGGCCATTTTTTTTGGCCTTTTACTGTTCAAAGTATGACACCTTATCTTCCAATAGGCAATTTGCAGCATTCTGAGTTTACTGACTTTAATAGCATCAGATGTTAACCAGAGCTTCTACTCTGCTTGTTTTTCATGTTCTTATTTGAGAACTGCTTTAACCTCAACTGTCTCATTTATGTACATTTTGGGGACATTTCAAATTTCTTTAGCTGGCTTCTTCCAATCATATTATGTTAATATCTCTTCATTCATTTAATCATTTCCTATTTTCCCTTTAAAAACTTGATTATTCTACTCTTTTGTGTGTGCACCAATTTCAAACTTCTTTTCGTTACACTTCTTTATAAATGTTATTCACCTGTAATTTTATTCAGTCTAATGAAGGGCAATGAAGTTGAAACTTAATTTTGCTGTTCTGTCCATCAATAATGACTAAAATGCTGGCTATTTTCAACATTATGTTTTTGATTTTTTTTGCTTCTTTTTAAACGTCGAAGCAAAAGGTTTCCCCTCATCTATAAATTTATTCCATAGAAAGGCTTTTGATCTTTAAAACAGTTATCTTTTGGTGCAGCCTGATAGACCAAGATAAACTAAACAGTTCACCAGGTCATGGTTGGAAGAATGGCAACAAAGCCTTTTCTGAGATCTGACGGAAGTGGTGAATGCCCAGGAGGCTATTTTTAGATTGAAAGAGTGTATAAATCTAATCTGTTTCAAAAATTTTGAAACTACATCAATAGTCATTAATTAGAAGGTTCAAGAAATGCTGAAAAGATCTCTGTGAGCGGATACTAAGAAATAGTCCTTATAATCCTTTTGAAATACTTTAAGCTGAAGAAGAAGAAACAAAATGACTGAAGCACACAACCCAAATAAAGGAACAGTTGAAAACGTAAAGGCACGAACAGATCATTTCTTAAATTTATAATGAATGAATGAATGGATGATGCTGGCAGGGGATGCAATGGGCAACATCATTTCACCAAAAGTATCTTAAAAGTGTGCTGTCCCCAGTAGTCAATCCACAGATATAACACAGGGCACCACGTTATTTCTAGTCCTGGTTACTGGGATGACAAAATATCACACATTAGTAGTTTTTCTCAGGATTTCAGTTATCAGGCCAAATTTCTGCCATGTGGTCCAGTGTATAAAGCTCTGTGACAGGAACAATGACTTCAAACTACAATCCTGATGTCCAAAGGGCTGGGGACTTTACAAACAAAAACATTTTTTTTATAACTTGTAAGACTGAAGGACACAAATAGTAAATAAGCAGAAAAATAAATAATAAGCCTGGGTTTAAGTCTTACCTGCTCCAGAGATGTGTCATAACATTTCTGGCTAGGTTTTTTGGAAAATATCTGGAACATTAAATAATCAACAAAAGTGAAATATGTCCCTTGAATTTAAAGGGTATTTTATAAATATAATTTCTAACTTTCAAACAAAATGTGCACACAATAATCTGGTGAGGCTCTTTATAAAAAGTGTTATTGCACATTTTTTAGACTTTAGGTCAGATACCTCAGACTGAAATATCTCAGAGAAATGCATGAAAACCTGTGAACGATGCAACATCCAGATCACGACTGGATACCACCATTGTATTTCTGGTTACACAATCATGTAATGGGACATTAGACAAATACAGGCCTTATATATGGGAGTTGCCAGCACCATTGCACATTGTTTGAATATCTAAGGAATACCTGTAACACAGACTCACAGTGCGACTTGCTCCTGCATCTCTTAGCATTTTACTTCTTTACTTACTCCTCCTGGTACAAAGTAAACCTTAGCCACAGAGGTAAATTCTTCAATTAGATCTGGTACTTTCTTATCATCCAACCCCTGATCAGGCTGTACATTCTTTTGCAGCTCTTTAGCTTCCACTGGCATCTCCTTTACCACTTTAATAAACCCCATTGGCTTATCTTGTTTTGCCACATCCACCTTCACTGAGGAAGGATCTGAGGAAGGGTCACCGGACCCAAAACGTTAACTCTGTTTTTTCCTTCACTAATGCTGCCAGAACACTGAGCTTTTCCAGCAACTTAGTTATGTTCCTGATTGACAGCATCCACAGTTCTTTCGGTTTCCATTTTCCCAGTGCTTTTCTTAAACCACCAACACCGTGACTTCATGTGTCCTACTTTATTACAGTAAAAACGGTGGAGTGTTTTTACTTCTCTTCGCGCCTCATGGATTTCCTTTTACCCCATGGTAAACTTTCTTTATTATCTATCTTCAATGAGATCTCCTTTTCCTTTACTACCTGAGGATTTCTTTACTCCCTCAATTTCTATCCCTCAGATCGAAACTGATGCTGGAAGACAAACTTTGATTTATGAACTAATTCGTAATCATCTGCCATTTCTGCTGCTAGTTTTGCTGTTTTAACTCTCTGCTCTTACTACCTCAGGAAGTGAATTTTTGAACTCCTCCAAAATAACAGTCTCTTTACGAGCGTCATATGCCTGATCTATTTTCAATGCCCTTATCCACCTATCAAAGTTACTTTGTTTGATCCTTCCAAACTCTATGTACGTTTGATCAGGTTCCCTCCTCAGATTCCTAAAATATTGTCTATAGGTTTCTGGCACTAATTCGTATGCACTTAAGATGGCTTTTTTCACCTCTTCATAATCCACAGAAACCTCTTATGATAGTGATGCAAATACCTCATAAGCTCTACTTACCAATTTCGTTTGAATCAACAATACCCACATGGCCACCAGCCATTTCATTTGTTTAGCCACTTTCTCAAATGAAATGAAAAAGTCTTCCGCATCCTTCTTATAAAACTTTGGTAATGCGTGTACATATTTAATCAGATCCCCAACCGGCTTTTGGCTATGATGGGTTTGCTCTTCATCACTGTTCCCATCACAACTCCTACTTTCAACCTTCACTATTTTAAGTTGACTTTCCTCTCTCATTGCCAACTTCTTAAGTTCAAAACCTCTCTCTTTCTCCCTGTCTTCTGCTAGGGCCTTCCTTTCTTTTTCTTTTTCCTTCGCTTTTATTCGTAATGCATTTCTTTTTAATATTCAAGCTGTTTCATTCACAATTAAATTTTAACCATTTCCAGTTATTTTGTTTGCATTCCTGGTAATTGTAAATGTAGAGTTATTGCTGCAATTATCTCCCCTTTCCTCACAGACACAGGTAACTCCAACTTCAATTTGTTTGCTAATTCCGAAAGCTTTGCCTTACTCACTTTCTGTAAAACACCCGAAGCGACTTCCACCCCCAGGAAATTCGGTGACTGAAAGAGCCACTACTATACAAGGCATATCCTGTTTAAACCATCCGAATGCAAAACCCAAGAAAAAAACACCAACTCTCATCACTCACTGCAGTTGAGTCCAATGATCCTAAACCCCTCCTGGAATTAGAGATGTTGATCTTGACCGGTGCCCCTAATTTGCTATGGACCAGACCAAACCCCCTTCAAATATATCACTGGAGACAGCCTAGACCCTAACGTTTTCTTATTTGAAGGCAAGTATAAATTGCTGTGTTCCAGATGTAATTTGATTGGCTTCACTACTTGGCTTTAAGCAAAACAACTTTATTCTTACTCTACAGATAAAATACAAACAAAAGAAGCAAGAATCGGTCTAACTTTAACTCTTTTGAAAAATTTAACAGAATAACAGATTATTTAGCTACTGAACAGCAACTAGTAACATCCCATAAACACACCCTTGGCAACAGCAAAGTCAATAAAACAGATTGTCTCATATGCAATTCCGGCAGCAGAGAGAGAACTCCAGCTTTTGCTGTGGCCAAGACAGATGTGACGGTTTCCACAGCCAACTTCAAAACCCCAACAACAACCAAAAGCTAAATTAAAACCCTGGTTCTGTGAGAGCCTGACTCTACTCATTCATGCTGCTTCCGTTGTTTCAACATTTTAAAACAAAACCTAAGCCTCACAAGCTGTTTATTTTATTGGCTTGGAACAGACCACCTCTGTCTCAAACTCTTCACAACAAAAAAAGGACAAAACACACTTCTTAAAGCCATAGTATTGTCACATATCTTTCAGATGGGAGGCTGTCCACTTATTCAGATGAATGCAAAAGATCTCAATACATTATTTAAAAAAAGGGGTTCCCTTGGTATCCTACCCAAATTCCTCACTTAACTATACTTCCCCCCCACCCAAAAAAAAGGCTGTTGTCTAATTTGCTACCTGTACACAGCCTTGCTCTATGTAAACAGCTGCATACTACATATTATGCAATCACAACTGATTAATAGCAGGTAAAAAAAAGGTAAAAATGACATAATCTGACTCACCCAAGATGAATAACTGATTTATCCTGATTTTAAAAAAAAACATAGCTCTCTTATTCTTCTGGCTTAGTAACCCAACCGAAAAAAATATCACTGTATGAACTGAACATAAAGAAAAAAAAAGTGGCGGCAATGAACAAAACATTAAAAAAAATTCTAAAGTTTTAGAAATTTGTCTTCTTCTGCTTCTGCCCTTCAATTGATAGTTTCTGAGACATGTTCTTCTCAAGCTTAGCTTGAATTATTCATTAGGGATGGAGGACTATACTGGAGAGTATTATAGCTATAGTCTAAGTAGGCTTGATTGTAGCTGAGTCAGAAGGCTGAGGAGGAGAGAATGCAAAATGAGACACTCAAAATTGATCTGCAACAGGCCAAGAGTGTACCAGCTGTACTCAACAAGTACTGTCCAGGGATTAATTTACATTCTTGATCACATCCCTGGCAAAGCTGAAGGAACTGGCTTTGGTTAACAGTGACCACCCTGCAGTCAACATGGTAATGAGTATTCAGTTTCCATGTGACTGGTAGCTTTCAGATCTTCAGAGAAAATCACAGGGTGAGCTGCTATTAAGTCCACATAACTATAAAATAAATAAGTAATGTACCATTTGACAAGGATCAATTTTGGCACAAAGCAGCTTTTGCAATTCCAAAGGTAATTGGCTTCTACCAACTTATGTACATGTAACTATCAGGGCATTACTGGATATTCCATGACATATGAAAGGACCTTTTCCTCTTTAATATGCAGAGGTGTATGACCATCTCACAAAGATACATATTGAGTGTACTTTCCAAGGACAAGCCACAATGATTACACTGCAGTAATTCATGTTACAGAGCTCTTCAGGAGAGGAAGGTTCCAAGAATGAGCATTGGGAGATGCAGTTTGTATGACTTATTATCCCTCCAATCAAGCCTAGCATTGCTAAGTGGTAACACACAAACGAATGTTTAAATGTGGGGGATGATCACGTAAGCTTCTGGCATTCTAAAAAAATCTTTAGTTCGGTACCTTGTTGCATACTCTGAACATGTTATCAAATTGACAATGACGTAAATGCAATGCAGGATTCACAGCAAGAAAGTTATAAACATGAGGCACTTATTATAGAACAGTACAGCACAGGAATAGACTCTTCGACCCATGATATCTGTGCCAACCATGTTATCACTCTAAACTAATCTCATCTGTCTGCACATGATCTGCATCCCTCTAATCCCCACCTGTTCCTCTGTCTGTCGAAGTGCCTCTTAAATGTTGTTACCATACCTGCTTCTACCACTTTCCTGGCAGCATGTTCTAGGCACCTGCCACCCCCTGCATTGACAACTTGCCTTGCACATCTCCTTTAAAAACTCCTCTGCTCACTTTAAATCTATGCCCCATGGTATTTGACATTTTGACCCTGGGAAGAAGAATTTCATCTTATGGGAGTCCATCTTAACCATGCCTCTCAATTTTATATACTTCTGTCAGGTCATCCCTCGGCCTTAGACTCTCCAGCAAAAACAGTCAACCTCTCCTTATAGCTGATACACTCTAATCCAGGCAACATCCTTATAAACCTCTTTTGCACACTCTCCAAAGCATCCACATTCCTGTAGTGTGGCAACCAGAACTGCACACAACACTCCAAATGTGGCACGCCCTGACTGGTGAAGGCAAGCATGTCCTACACCTTCTTTACCAACTTATCCACTTGTGTTGCCACTTTCAGGGAGCTACGGGCTTGCAAACCAACATCTCTGCGTATATCAATATTCTTAAAATCCCACCATTTACTATATACTTTCCTCTTGCATTTGACCTCCCAAATGCATTACCTCACACTCGTCCAGATTAAATTCCATCTACCATTTCTCTGCCCAACCTTTCCAACTGATCTACGTCCTGCTATATCCTTTGACAACCTTCCTCACTATCCACAACTCCACCAATGTTCATGTCATCTGCAACCTTATTAATCAGGCCACTTATATTTTCATCCAAATCATTTATATATATTACAAACCACAAAGATCCCAGCACTGATCTTTGCAGAACCACCACTGGTCACTGACCTACAGTCAGAAAAACACCCCTCTACAACTACTCTGTCTTCCAAGACCAAACCAATTTTGTGTCCAACTTACCGGGGATCCCATGTGACTTAATTTTCTGGATGAGACTACCATAAGGGATGTTATCAAATGATTTGATAAAGTCCCTGTAAATAAATTTCATTTCCCTACTCTCATTAATCATTGTCATCACTTCCTCAAAAAACTCAACCAAATTTGTGAGACAAGACCTCTTCTGCACAAAGCCACGCTGACTCTCCCTAACAACTTTATTCCTTTCAAATGTGAACAAATCCTGTCTCTAAGAATCTTCTCCAATAATTTCTCTACCACTGATTTAAGGCTCACCAGCATACAATTTCCTGGACTTCCCTGTTGCCCTTCGTAAACAAGGAAAAACACTGGTTGTTCTCCAGTCTTCTAGGATCTCGTCTGTGGCAAAAGAAAATACAAAGATTCCTATCACACCCAGCAGCAATCTCCTCCCTTGCCTCCCTCAGGATCCTGTGATAGATCCCATCAGGCCCTGGGGACTTATCTACCTTAATATTTTTCCAAGACACCCAACACCACTTCCACCTTAATATCGATATGCTCCAGAATATCGACACAACCCCTCCCTAATCTTACTGTCATCAATACCATTCTCCCTGTTGTATACTGATGTAAAGTACTCATTAAAGGACCTCACCCACTTCCTCCGGCTCCATGCATAAATTCTTTCCTTTGTTCAAGAGTAGACCCACACTTTCCTTAGCTACTTTTTTGCTCCTAATATACGTACAAAATGCCTTGGGATTCCCTCTTAATCCTTCTTGCCAAAGACGTTTCACATACCCCTTTTGCCCTTCTAATTGTTTAGGTTTTTCCTGCTTCCTTTATATTCCTCAAGAGCCTTGTCAGATTTCAGTTTCTTAGATCTGACATGTTCCTTTTTCGACTAATCTTTCAAAATCTCTCGTCATACAGGGTTCCCAAATCTTGCCCTCCTTATCTTTCATCTCACAGGTATGTGCTGGTTCTGAACTTCAATCAAATGGCCTTTAAAAGACTCTCACACGTCAGATAACCATTATCAATGACCATTGATGTCACTGGAGAAACAGAACAAGGATATATTGCATTTGACCTCCCGAGGAATGTGAAGAGCTTGATGCCTAAAAATACTGAGAGCAGTTAACTCATGACTTCTTCCTTTCAGTTGTGGCACTGGGCCATTTCACATGTGTTGATTGCTTATTACTGTGCTGCACTTCAACAATAACTTGGTGAGAACACCTGAAATATTTCCTGATGCTTAGAAAAAAAACAAAGGAAGCACAATGTTTTCATTAATGGCAGCATTTATTTAACTAATATATTTCACTGTACAGATTCCTACCTGTGTCTTGCAGGTTTAATGGCATGTGAGTGCAAATGTCAAATGTGAAGAGCTGCATGCATGTGCAAACAATTTCTTTACTTGGAAACTGATATCATTGATTGAATGGGCAAGATGGATTCCTTGAGGTCCAAGCGTTTCTCCTCAAAGCCACGGAACCTGATCTATTTTGACATTCAGGGATTGCCTCTATTTCCTCCTGGGCAGTCAGATGCCCTAGTCCAGGCTGGTCAACAGCAATGCATTAGCATCCATACCAAAAGCTCCCCAAGATGGTGCTGTTCCTACATGCAAGTGGCAGAGTTGTGTTATACTACACTTGTGCTGGGCTTGGCACCCATAACATTCCCACCTCCATCCACCACCATCATCAGACCTAATGAGCAAACACTGTGCAATGTTTTCCTCCATAGGATAAGAGGACCAGCCCTTTTTGATAGTACATTTCCTGCAGCACACAGTGCACAAGTCCCTTTTAATTCATAATTGCAGTCTGGCCATTACAAGATGTGCAAATTGTGGTTATAGTCTAGTTGCCTGAGGCAATTAAACACATCATAATGATCATTACTTGGTGCACATCAAGATAAATAAAATGGCATCAACACCATTATTCATATAGTTTAAAATCTGTTCAGATCATCCCAATTTTGCTGCACAGAAAAAAAAATAGCTGTACCAAACATACGGTTCAGCATGCTTTACTCAAAGGGTTCTTTTGAAAAGCCAGGTTTCTGACGTATGATTAGGAAAGGTCCAGAGTGGCTGAGCCTCAACAAAGCGATAAGAAGTCACTCTGAAGATTACCATTGTTACAGCCTTCAGTTAATCACGTTGGCTATTTCGAGCAAACCTTGCTTCATCTCCCTATTCTGTGAGACACAATGATGCTAAAATATACAGGAGTGTAGTGCTCCTTTTTGTTCTTATATTATTATTATTCTTGAGAGATCCCAATTACTGGAGACTTCATCTGTAAAGACAGCACTTGGGACATTAGACAATGTTTTCTGTAATGCCTGGCTTTTGCATTTACATACCTTTACAGCACTTTCATGTAGAATTACATGATTAATAACCTCACTAAGCAGATAGCCTAGTTCAGCACAGTTTTCTACCAAATTCCTCACCCTCTGGTGTTATTTCTGTCCCCAGCATTTGAAGCCAACCCAGCCTAGAAAATGCAAAATGTTTGCCTTTAACAAATGCTGGTCCACAAAGACCTGGCAAGTGGAAAACAGATGTAACCCAATTGCATGCCCATTTCACTTCCATTGTCCAAGTGACATCAAGTGAGCACACTGCTCACATCAGCTTACCACCAAGAAGATTAAATTAAAATGACCCCAATAGTGTTCAAACTGTATGGATGAACCAGCATACTGAATCCCACATTCTGCCTTCCTGTACCAAATTATAAATGTTGTACAGCAAACGTTGTTTTAACCAGAAACTTATCAGCTGGCACTCTCGATAAACTGCGAAAAATTATATACCTGAAATACTGGACATTTACTGTATTATCACGATTTCCATGATGTCTGAGTAGTCAGTTGAGGGTGCAAGTGAGAAGGCATTCTGCCAGTAAGTTTTATTTAAGTTATTATTTAAGTGATTTATGCTGTAAATAAAGTACAACAGTGATGTGTATATCCCCTGCTTTACTTTCTACCATTTAGTGTGTGTTATTACATTGATTACATGGACCTCTTGATCAACTGGAATACTTGATCAACCGGCACACTCCTGATCCCATAGGTGCCGGTTAACAAAAAGTTTGCTGTATATATCAGTGATTCACATCATGTGAATGAGAGGAAGTCTACAAAGTTCACCTCCAACATTAACTATGCTCTCCATTTCTGTCTTTTTTTCAAAATTATTAAATTTACTTTATTCTGCATGTAGATAGTATGCATTAAATGCAGTCAATTAATCCATGTAATACCTGACTGCCTATAAAATATTTATGTTACAGGGAATCATCCAGTTAGGACAGAGATGGGGAGGAATGTCTTCTCTTACAGTGTAGTATCTGTAGAATTTTTTTTACTGCAGATGGCAGTCAAAGTTGGGTTGTTAAGTATATTTGTGACAGAATGGACATATTTTTCAGTGAATTAAAACTTATGGAGAAAAGGCAGGAAAATGGAGTTGAAGATTATCAGATCAGCGTTGATTTCATTGAATGGCGGAGCAGACTGGATGGCGTGATTGGCTTACTTCTGCTCCAATGTCTAATAGTCTCATCTTGAATGGATGCCCATATAATATCTATCTGTCCTTTGATTCTTTATTTATATGATGTAATAGATTTAACTTACCTTTACATCTTTGTGAAGTGTGTTAAGTTTCAATTGGTCTTCCACAGTCCAGGGATGATGGAGGGCACAATTTTCACCGTATCTCCAACTTGCTGACAGACACATGGATGCTTGATGTTGGTATTTACTCCTGTTGACTTGGAAATAACTCTTCTCCCTTGGCATGCTATATTCACAATTTCACTTTTTTTAAAAAACAGAACCTATATCACGTGGCCAGGTCAGGGTAGCCCGACAATTGCATCCTAACAGGCGTTACACTGATCAGTTAAGTGGCTATTATAGAAGCCAAATTTTCAGAGTTAATAGCAACACAAAGGATGTCACAAATTTCTTCCAAAGGGAAACACAAGTTACTTCATAATAATCAACATTACTATCACAAATAAATGCAAAAATCAGGGATAGTAACACACCAACAATTAAAATCAAAAACATATACCTCAATCTTTAAAGCTTATTTATGAAACATAAAACAATACTGGCATTATAAAGAACAACAGCAGAATTACGTACAGTGGAATGATGTTAAAATGGATGGCAGTACAAAGACACGCATGTCAAATGGGCTGAAAAAGAAAAAGAAAATTAAATAAGGTTGATACATAACGCAAAACAATGCAAAATAAGGAGCACTACAAACAGAAGACAATGAGAAAATTAAACAGGATTTTGTAGTGTGTACTGAACATCAATGAGGAATTAATGGGCACTGGGGTCAAAATGCTGTCACAGTATGGCATTGGTTGTCAAATTCTTAAGATTTCTCAATTCTCACATGAGAATTACAGACTACTGTGGAATTAGATAGGATGTACATGCTGTTGCAGTATCCGCTCGTTGATTGGTTTTATCAGATGTTAAATTGCATTTATAGTGATTAATTCCCTATCTTGCTAGACCTACAAGATGCTTTGATCTACATCTCCTACACAATTAAAGTTGAAGCTCCTTCCTGCAATATGGGTTGGCATCCTTCCATTACAATTTACATTGGCATTCTAACCCTCAGTATTCTTCCCAACACTCCCCCCTCTATTTCAACTGTGATAGTCTCTTGGCAATGTAACTTTTCAAATGAACTCAACTCCAATCATAAAACTGAGGCAAGTTACTCAATACTGGCTATTTACGGCTGAACATTAGACACTGCAATATTACTCATTTTGACAGTATTTAAGATGCTATGTAAAATCAGCTACCTCAAATCAACATCAAAAAATTCAGCCATTCGATTATGCATTAAGCTGCAGGTTTCAGCTCAAATATGATATTGGTCTCCCAACGGAAACTACCATTTTCCTGTGAGGACATGAGAATGTTGAGAGAGAGGCCAGATCAGATTGACATATTTTCAGAACAAAGAATTATCATAATGAATAGTGCACAAATTGGTGACAAAGTTCCCACTGATATAAGTTGCACTTTTCATAATTCTTGTGATGTTCATTGAAGATCTCTACAAAGCAATACAATACAGATAGTAGAGTCATTTTAAAGCTATTGCAACTTGACAAGCAGCAGGCACAAGCTTGCAGCAAACACATTGAAAAGCCTTTTCTAGATCAAAGGCCATGAAAAGTGATACACTAAACTTCAAGCCCTGCTGCTTTCACTGATAATAATCATGTTGGTAGGGAGGTGACTGGACCTGAAGGTGAATAGTTGTCAATAGTAGTCCTAGCTGCTACAGTACATTGATACATTTAATTAAGACTGAGGGAAAGGCGTGATAGATTAATAGGAAGGTTCCGCAATATGTTCAAAAATCACAGTGATCTCGTTTCTACTTCCAAAACGGCATAATTACTGCCTGTTGTTAATCACATTGAATTTGTTCTGTCTGTCACATCACACACAAAAATACATTTAAGGGTAACCATCAGTGTCTATTTCATTGCCCTTCTGGTATAGTAGTATATTCCTGGTGTGTGTACACTAACTGTGGCTTTAACAAATATGCAAATACATGGGCATCTTTAAATGGCAAAAACTTAAGAGAATTTACTGAAGGTGCATTTTGATTCTATGAGACAAAAGTTGAATTTTGCCAAATGGCTATAGGGAAAATACAGAACTCTAAATATCGACAGATTTCCAGGAAAAGGAAGTGACTCAAAATCAGTTGCCAACTTGACTTCAAATGACACTGTGAAGGTCTCATTGTCCAGACATTAAACGATTCTATCCATATTAAGCAGAAGCAATGCCAACAGCTCTCAACACTTCTAGCACCTTCAGTTTTATATATTACCTTGAAAGGCCAGCCTCTCATCTGGTAAGCTGCTGCAGTTATTTACAGGTAACTCTTTCAAAGGCTTCAAATGTTAAGAAATGATAAATATATCTGGTTATTACAACACTTACAAAAACAACATTGAGAAAAGTATTTGTTTGACTGAGACCTGATTGATGACCAGTGGTGTCATCAAAAGTTACTATTCAAAGAGACTGAATTGGCTCAACAACTTGTACATTTATATTCCATGATAAAAACACCCTGTCATTAACTCCTCCAGGATGAAACTGTCCACCAACAACTCCTTTGTGACCATGGTAAATTTTCTTCTGTTTTGAAAATGAACCCAGTTCCAGGAAGTGTACTTTGTCCTTTAAATAAATTTAGGCCATAACATGAAAGTTCCCTGAATCAAATAGATCTTGAAAATTCAATGAGGAGGTGGTGAAAAATTCAAGAAAGTTTGCCTCTGTCATTTTTGATTGAAGGAGTAGTGAGCTTGAAAGACAGTATCCTTGGGAAGCTACTCTTCCAAACAATCCAATTCAGTCAACTTCAAGTTGTTGCTTTAGCTCCTTCAGTCACAAGTCCCCTCCCTCCTGCTTTTATCTCTTCTGATCTTATCCTCTAATCTAACAAACAAGTCTGGGTTTCTTGGGAGTAGCAAACTGGAAGTTGGGCAGAATCCAACCCTGGGCTTTGGTGAGTCGTTAAAGCAGCTGGTTGAGCTCCACATCATTGTGGATAACGAACTGCATGTGGCAGGGGTAGAGGTAGGTCGCCTTCTGTGAGCCGTCAGTGACTGTCAGGCAGAAGCCACAGAAGGCAGTGTACTCTTTGGTCTGTGCTGTTACTCTGCCACCAGGTTAGGTTCCTAAGCTGACTAAGCCCCCACCGTCAGGCCCCAGGGGAACTGTCTATAATTTTGTCTGGGCCCCGACTCCAACTAGAGCAGATTTGCAACTTGTGAACAGCCAGCACTAGTGACAGCAGCACAGACTGTACGTGCATCTCCCTCTTAGCCCAGCAGAAGAAAAGTCGGTAGAGCATTATCTTTTGGTTCAATTTTATTAAACTCTGTCCAGTAACCAGATATTTAGAATAAATATTGCTAATGAGGTGTCTTAAACCAGAACTGAGTGGCAAGGATCGGAGGAAGTACTTGTGTTGTCAGTGAAGTAACTGAAATCCTTGATTTGTTTACAATATTAAATCTCATTGTCTATGGAGAAGGCTCATTGGAACAAATGGCCTACCATTGTTCCTAGTTTGTACATTCTTAGATTAAACTGTTTGTAGATTTCCACCCATTCTCTCTCTCTCTCTCTCTAGTCTTACGTTTCTGTTTCATTGCATCAAACATTTGGAATTTAAAATGAACTTGACCTTAATTTGTTATCGCAAATTTGGGGAATTGTATTTAGAAACCAAATTTAAGAGAAAATATCAACAAACTCAGGAAGAATACTAGCCTGAACACATGTAAAATTGAAAAAAGGAGTCATGAATCACAAAAGAATAGCCTGAGAAAAGAATTTCAGGAGGAGACCTTGAAGAAAAGGTTTTGACCTATCTTGGAGAATAGACCCCAAGCAGGCATGGATTCCTTTGCATATGCAAATAAGGACCCGAACATACCTTTAGAGCAGCCCTGACTTTAGACATTATAAGATGACAAGTCCCTAAGATCTAGAATACCCTGTCAATCTCTTTTATTTCAAGACACTAAAAAAGTTAAAACTTCTCTCTTTGATCATCATTTTGGTCAGTTGCCCTAACATATACTTATGTGGCTCGATGTTCAATTTTGTTTGAAAACTCTCTTGTGAAACATCAAAAGTCTTGAGACATTTCATTGCATCAAAGCCACTATAGAAATAAGTTGCTATTAACAACAAAGATTAGAAGCTATAGGCATAGGGATGGTCTGTTCAGTAAGCAATAGGTGAATGTGTGACAACAGTACACACATATTTTCTAGAAACATGACGTGCTATTTCTGCTGATCACATTAGCGTTGGAATTGAAACTGCAGAAAAAATGAAAAGTCTTACTGTAGCAATTAGAATTCAGGATTGATGCATTGAAGTGCAGAAAGCTGTTTGATCTGTGTTATTGATTGCAGAAGTAATTTCCAATAATAACTAACCAATGGAGGCAACAGCTTAAGAACATTCCAAACGCATTTTAATAACCATAATGATAATATCTTCCGAAATGAAAGGTTTAAAAGTCCACTTCATGTAAGTATGTTACTGACTAATTATCTTACATTTGGTTAATTTACTCAGCTGGTGCTTTCCACTACTTTTGAGACAATTGAAGAAATCTGCAAGACATCAGAAGCTCTGATGCACTTCAAACAAATAAGCTTCCAATTGAAAATTAGCCACAGGAAAAGAAAGCATTATTTGTTCAATAAAGTAAAGGTGTCATCAAAAATGTTCACTTGTTAGAACAAACTGAAACAAATCAAAAGATGGATTCAGCCCAACTGAGTGAACTTATCCCTCTGAGATAAAAATATCACCATCATCCTAGACCAGTATCCAACTGTTTCTCAAATGAATAATTTGTGCTTGCCTGAAATAGTATCTGGAAATACATTAGAGCTGATCACAACCTGAGACTATAGCCCGCTGAGCCAAGTGTCAGTACAATAAAATAAGCAAAGGAGCTAGAATCACAGGATCTTACATTATAGAAGTCTTTCTGTTCCATCATGCCTCTGCCAATACTTTAAGAGAGGCATTCAATTAGTCCCACTCCCTTGTTCTTTCCCACAGTCTGAAAATTTTCTCCCCTTTGACTATTCATCAAGCTCCCTTTGGAAGTTATTACCAAAACTGCTTCCACCAGTCTTTCAAACACCACACTTTAGAAAGATGTCAAGAACTTAAAGGATGCAGAAGAGGGGCCAGATAACCTCAGTTACGTGAGAAGTGTGGTTAAGTTGCTCAGGCTAGCATCCTGGGCTCCACCAGTGATCTTTCCCCCATCATAGGTCACAAGCGGGAATGCTCGCAGACGAGTGAACACGTGCAGCTTCATTTCCAACTCCTCAGATACTGAAGCAGTCTCTATCCTGATGCAGCAAGACTTGCACAACATTCAGGCTTTAATTTTAAAATGGAAAGTAACATCCACATAAAACAATCCCAAACAGGACAGTTTAACCACTGCCCCTTAACATTCAAAGCTGTTATCAACACTGAAGGCCCCACTAGCAATATCCTGAGGGTTACCATTAACTAGAAACTGAACTGGACCAGCCAAATAAATAATGCAGTGACAACAGCAGGTCTGCAAATGGACATTCTGCCCTGAGTAACTCATCTCCAATTCCTCAAAGGCTGTCAACTGTTTAGAAAGCACAATTTGCCTCCCATTAGTCGAAAGATGTGCTGGATTGGCCGTGGTAAATTATAGCATCCAGGGTTGTGTAGGTTAGGTGGATTAGCAATGGGAGATGGGGATTACAGGGAAAAGGTATGGGGGTGAGTCTGGGTGGGATGCTGTTCAGAGAGTTGGTGTGGACTTGTCGGACCAAATGGCCTGTTTCCACACTGTAGGGATTCTACGAATTCAGGAGGAGGAGGGAGAATTCAGGAGTAGCTAGACAACTGCGGCACTAACAACATTCAAGAAACTTGATACCACCTGGGAGAAAGCAGCCCTCTTGACTGACGCACCATCCACCAACTTCAACATTCACTCCCTCCAACACTAACACACAGTGGTACCATCATATACCACTGACAAGATATACGTCATTAATTCATCAAAGCTCCTTAGACAGCACTTTCCAAACAGTGACCAAAACACCTAGAAGTTCACAGGCAGCTGACGCATGGGCACAACATCACATGCAAATTTCCTGTCAAGTAACACATCATTCTGAGTTGGAACTAGATCTCCATCACTTTATTGTCGCTGGGTCAATATCCAGGAACTCCCTTTTTAACATCATTTTGGGTGTTATCACAGGGACTGCTGTATTCAAGAAGGCAGCTTCTCATGGCAAGTCAGGACACTTAAAAATTGCAGGCATTGCCAGCAATGCCTGCATCCGGAACAGGCAAAGTTTCTCAAAAAATGCCTGTCCAATTCCCTTTTGAAATCACCAATTTTAAAATACAGTTACGTATACAGATTAATTCTCCACCGCTTTTGGGCAGGTAAAAAATGAGAAGTCACACGACACCAGGTTATAGTCAAACAAGTTTATTTGAAATCACAAGCTTTCAGAGCACTTCATCTGGCAAAGGAGGAGTGCCCTGAAAGCGTGTGATTTCAAATAAACCTGTTGGGCTATAACCTGGTGTCATGTGACTTCTGACTTTAACCACCCTAGTCTAACACCGGCATCTCAACATCATTTCGGCAAGTAGCCAACTGAGTGATGACCTGTACCGAGGAAGAGCACCAGGAAAATAGGTACACTTCAATAGTTTGATATGTTGGTGTATAGTGCTTAGTTTGAATCCTCCCAATTACACTAGTAAACCTCACTACAAATAAATTGATCCCAATCCTTCTGACGTGTACTTCATTCCTTCTGAATTGGTGCCTCCTTCTGCAGAACTGGTCTCAAAGTCTCAAGAAACTAATGCCTTCCCTGCAGCCCAATGCCTCAAGGCACCTATTGATCCTCCCTACCTTCATTTTACTACTCTTGCTAGCAGATGGCACCAGAAGCAAACCAGAAGTTACAATCATTGAAATTCTTTTTTTAAACTTCCTCCTAAAAATTTGCCCTCAGAATCGCAAAACCTGCCTCATTTTAACATAAAGACTATATTTAAAGCCATACAAGGCAGTAAATACAAAATGGGAAAAACTACAGGCAAAACTAAAATACAAAGCCATTTACTCGCAGCAGACTTGCTGAATTAACTACTTGAACTCTCTCGTATTCATCCGAGGGAATTGGATTTGATTGAAATCCAGATTATTAAGGAAATTATTTCCCTCAATATCATCTGTGAGAGTCCTAAATTGGCCAGGGTTTAGGCAATTTACTCAAAAATTACCCTAATTAGCAATGTCACTCACTGGCCAGCCAACCTCAATTACCTGCCTTTGCACAAAGACCAATGCCCTTTGAAATCATCCTTTTCATATGCAGGCAGGTATTTAGGGGTCCAGTCTGCTTGCATGCATGTCAAGGGTACCACAATTATGCACAGTTCCCATTAGGGAGGGTAGGCAGGCTTCTCACTTTTCTGATAATGTCACATTGCAGAGAAAAAGTACACTTCTGCAACCAGAGAAAACATGCCATCTGACTTAAATTGCCAGTTTTTAAAAAAATTTGTATGAGCTCTTTATTCCACAATTTTGAGAAAGTGCAATTAAGATAGAACACTTGGATAGCTTGAAATTATCAAACTAAGCTTTTAATGTAAACGATCATTAAAATTTGCATTTCCTTTATTGGATTATAAAAGTCAAGATCCATTTTAAAGGTTGGGTCAGTTTTATAGATAAAGATATATGTCTGTATGTGGACATGAATGCATGTGTGACAAAAAGAGCAAATGGTATTGCGTGTAGTTGAACATGAATGCAGATAGGAGTAACTGACTAATATGTACTTTGCAAAACTACTTGCCTCTGTATCCATGACGGCATTGCCACTCTGGGCAATCTCGCCAAATCTGACTGTAAATTAATTGAAAGAGCTGCGGATTGATTGGTAGAAACAGATTATAGTACAATACCTGGCAGACAATGGTAGTATACTGTCCAGCATGAGCTTGCACCAGCACAGCCTCAGTGTGACGTGTTCGGAACATAAGTCCTAGGAACCATGGGATCGAGATCTTCACTTCATTCTTAAAATCCCAGGAGAGTAAACTATTTCCTTGAAAATGGTATGGATGGTGCATCACTACAAATGAATACATAGAAAAATAAAAATGACAGATTGTCTCCGAAGGCATGACTCTGTGGCTACATTTTACAGGAACATATTTTGCAATACACATTCCAGTGATGAAGTAGTCATTTGCAATTTGGATGTTACAGGTGATATTCCAATATGTGTGTGAGCAAAATAGATCCCATATTGCAATGAAATTGTTAGCCATATATTTATGATAAGCATATACAAAATCAGCGAGATCTTGCTCAAATTGGGCCAATGGGCTGAGGAATAGATGATGCAGTTTAATTTAGACAAATGCAAGGTATTGCATTCTGGTGGGTCAAACCAGGGCAGGACTTGCAAAGTCAATGGTAGGGCCCTGGGGAGTGTTACTGAACAAACTGATCTAGGGGTACAGGTTCAAAGATCCTTGAAAGTGAAGTCACAGGTGGACAGGTTGGCAAAGAAGGTTTTCAGCATGCTTGCGTTCATTGGTCAGAGCATTGAGTACAGGAATTGGGATGTCCTGTTGCAATTGTACAAGACATTGGTAAGGCTACATTTGGAGTACTGCGTGCAGTTCTGGTCACCCTACTATAGAAAGGATACTATTAAACTAGAAAGAGTGGATGCTACCTGGACTGGAAGGTTTGAGTTATAAGGAGAGGCTGGAGAGACTAGAACTTTTTTACCTGGACCATGTGAGACCAAGGGGTGACCTTACAGAGGTTTATAAAATCATGAGAAACATAGATAAAGTAGACAGCCAACAGCTTGTCTTCCATGGTAGTGGAGTCTAAAACTAGAGGGCATAGGTTTAACATGAAGGGGGAGATGTACAAAAAGGTCCAGAGGGGCAACTTTTTCACACAGAGGGTGGTGAGTGTCTGGGATGGGCTGCCAGAGGTAGTGTTGGAGTCCAGCATAATTTTTTCATTTACGTAACATTTCAACAGGTACATGGATGGGATAGGTCTGGAGGGATATGGACCAAATGCAGGCAGATGGACCAGATTAATTGTGAAAATCAGGCAGCATGGACAAGTTGGCCGAAGGGCCTATTTCCATGCTGCAAACATCTATGATATGCTGAAAGGCAGACCTCACAAAGCAAAAGATATTTGTACTGGGTTACTCAGATAAGCGCAAACACTGAAGTGAAAACAATGCAAGACACAAGGCATGTTGTTAAACACACCTTTTCACAAATATAGTGAAAGGTTTTTCCCAGAGTTAAAATGTCTAATACAAGAAGTTATGCATTTAAGGTAAGGGGGGAAAGTTGAAAGGAGATGTGAGGGGCAAGCTTTTTTTTTAACAGAGAGTGGTAGATGACTGCAGCACATTGTCAGACATACTGGTGAAGGCAGAAAAAATAGAGGCATTTCAGGGGCTTTTAGACAGGCACATGAACAAGCAAGGAATGGAGGGATATGGGCCATGGGTAGACAGAAGGGATTAGTTTAATTTGACATCATGTTCAGCACACCATCGCGGGACGAAGGACCTGTTCCTGTGCTGTTCTATGTTTTATGTTTGTATCAATCTTTTTTGAAATTAAAGAAACTTTGCACCCAGAGTGTTTCAAAATACACATAGTCTCAATCCATATCCAATTAAATTTTGTCAACTATCTAAATTGCATTAATCCCCAATTTCCTTTCCCTGTGCTATATGAGTAGGATAGCTGCATGACCTATTTCCAAAACCCTGTCAATACTAATCTAACTGACTGCCAGGAAGTGTGCAGCAGCAATTGGCTAGGGAATTACAGTTTGTAGAAGTCACATCTCAAAGCTCTATTCCACAGTGAATTAATGCCTCAATGAACTGTGCCACCAGGGATATACATAAGCTCAAACAGTTGCTTCCATGAACATGATTACTTTAGTCTGTTATTGGTTTGAAACATGGGAATCCACAGTGCAATTCTGACAGCCTAAGGTGTCTGAAAAAACGCTTGTTACCGACCAGTTAAAAATAATTTTAAATGCTAATTATTTGACCGTGTCTTTCTTATCATACAATGCAATCTTTCAGCCATAGCTTACCTTGCCCGCAGTCCTTGCTTCCAAATCCCAGAGGGCATTCACACAGAAAAGTCTCCCAGATAACCATGCATGTGCCTCCATTCTTACATGGATTTGAATCACAGAATGACTGTTTCATATTGCACCCTGACAAAGATTGTGTGACAAATCATAAAATCAAAGTTCAAGAAGAAACATGACACAAAATTACAGAAATAGCTTGGATGCAGTTGGAAGTCATATCAAAATACAAAGCATTGAATTCAATATCTGGGTTGTGATCCAATGGTAAAGGCACCTTACGGCACTTTGTACTGCAGTGTTATCTTTAAAACCTCTAAAATCTTCTTCATATTTTCTTAAACATTACATCACAGCATGATATAGATTAAAATAATCATAGATCATTGATAATCATAGAATCCCTACAGTGTGGAAACAGGCCCTTTGGCCCAACAAGTCCACACCAACCCTCACAGACCCATCCCCCATAACCCACCTAATCTACACATCCCTGAACACAATGAACAATTTAGCATGGCTAATCCACCTAGCCTGCACATCTTGGACTGTGGGAGGAAACCCACACAGACACGGGGAGAATGTGCAAACTCCACGCAGACAGTCGCCTGAAGGTGGAATCGAACTCCGAAACATGGTGCTGTGAGGCAGCAGTGCTAACCACTGAGCCACTGTGCCACCATATAATTTTCATGTAACTTGGTTCTTACTTAAAGCTAAAATTAATACTCAATTTTCATCATTTAACTCTTTCTCTGAGTTGGCATCTACAATTTTTACCATCTTTTCTTTCTCTCAGATGCTGATATCTGTCAATTATTTCCTGCCTTATTTTAAATTTCCTTATAATTTTGTATGATACATGGAATATAAACTTAAGGTGTATGGAATACAATCGCCAGTGACCTTCCCATGCCATCACCACATATAATCCTTGGTCCCTCCTCCTCTTGGTCTTTAATATGTTGACCTTTAGCAAGAAAGATAGTACAATTTCCAAATATATATCAATGATGCATCTACCCCTTGACCAATTCTCTTTACTCCTGTAATGACTGTGTATCGTCGAGTTGCTATTTTGAAAGAGTTTTAACTTCATCAACTAAACATTGGGAAACATAAGCACCACAACCACCACTTGTTCAACTGGACTCCAATCTGGCCACTGACTCGGGCTGCAACAGCCCATTGTACTTTCAGATTCCTACTGAACTCCGAAGTATTTTCAACTTCATACACGCTTCCACTTAAAAGGACTACTTTAAATTGCCCTTCAATTATCTTGCTGAGTATAAGTGATTTTGGTGGATAAGTTTAAAATTGACCTGATATGGATGTCAGAGCAAAGGATACTAGATTTGTTTTTGCATTTGATAGTTAGAGGTATCATGTACATTTTGAGATAACATCGTGGACATCAAAGCAATATTTTCTCTATGATGATTCAATTACACACAGGTAGTCAAAGATGGACACCCATATGCAACATTCAAAACCAAACTTAAATTATTTAGCAGGCAGTTGAAACAAACAACCTACTGGAAAACAATGTATTCAGAATGTAGCCAATATTTCAAATAAAAGAAATTGAAACAGGAAATACAAAAGGCTGGCAAGATACAAGACTAGAAAAATCAAGGGATGCTCATCATAGCAGGTATCCTAGAATGTAATAACCATTATCAGGATTGGTTAGAAGTGCAAGTGATTTCCTGGCTATGCCCTTATTTTTAAATCTTTCTCTTGAAGTAGAATGTCTGGACATCCCTTTGTGATTACAATCAGAAAGATTAATGTTTTCTTCATTTTATAAGTTTTCCATGGTGCACATCATTAACATTTCTGTAATGCATGTTACATGTACAAGGTGATGTTTGAATTTTGTGGTGTTTTAAGAGATGGTAATGCTGATCTTGAGAAAATCTAAGACAAAGACTGTTGGTTGACGGGGGAAGCATAATAATTCTGAACTAATTACCACAAAATAGGTAAATATTTGATGTCCTCATTGCGAGAAGGTGTGTCACGATATTCTTTTTAGATGTTCATTCAATATAAGATATGAAGAAATGTTTGACTATATGATTCATGTTTCAGTTATCAGCATTAAGGGACTTATAAAAAAATATCTGGATGCTTGCAAATCACTGGAGGACACCAAGTGATAAATATTACATTGCTTTTGGTCACTTATGGTAGGGGATTTTAACTTTTCCAAATACAGATTGGGACAGCCGCAGTCTTAAGGGCTTGGATGGAGAGAAATTTGTTAAGCGTGTCCAAGAAAATTTTCTGATTCAGTATGTGGATGTACCTAGTAGAGAAGATGCAAAACTTGACCTACTCTTGGGAAATAAGGCAGGGCAGGTGACTGAGGTGACAGTAAGGGAGCACTTTGGTGCCAGTGACCATAATTCTATTAGTTTTAAAATAGTGATGGAAGAGGATAAACCGGATCTAAAGATTAGAGTTCTAGATTGGAGGAAGGCCAATTTTGATGGTATTAGGTGGGAATTTTCAAAGGTTGATGGGGATGGATGTTTGCAGGTAAAGGGGCGGCTGAAAAATGGGAATCCTTCAAAACTGAGATAACAAGAGTCCAGAGACAATTTGTTCCTGTTGTAGTGAAGGGCAGGGCTGGTAGGTGTACAGAATGTTGTCTGACTACAGAAATTCAGGTTTTGGTCAAGAAAAAGAAAGAAGCATTTGTCACGTATAGACAAGAGAGATCGACTGAATCTCTACAAGACATTAAAGGCAGTAGGTGCATACTTCAGAGGGAAATCAGGAGATCAAAAAGGGGACATGAGATAGCTTTGCCAAATAGGGTTAAGGAGAATCCAAAGTGATTCTGAAAATACATTAAGGACAAAAGGGCAACTAAGGAGAGAATAAAGCCCCTTAAAAATTAGCAAGGCCACCTATGTTTAGAATTGCAAGAGATGGGGAAGATGCTAAACAAGTATTTTGCACCAGTATTTACTGTGGAGAAGGATATAGAAGATACAGAATGTGGGGAAATAATATTACAGAAGAGGAGTTGCTGCATGGCTTAAAACACCTAATGGTGGATAAATCCCTGGGACCTGATCAGGCATACTCTAGAACTCTGTGGGTAGCTAGGGAAGTGAATGTTGGGCCCCTTGCTGAGATATTTGTATCACTGATAGCCACAGGTGAGGTGCCAGAAGACTGGAGGTTGGCTAACGTGGTGCCACTATTTAAGAAAGGTGGTAACAAAAGGCCAGGCAACTACAGACCAATGAGCCTGTCATCGGTGGTGGGCAAGTTGTTGGAGGGAATCCTGAGGAACAGGATTTACATGTATTTGGAAAGGCAAGGACTGATCAGAGATGGTCAACATGGCTTTGTGCATGGGAAATCGTATCTCACTAACTTGATTGAGTTTTTTGAAGAAGTAACGAAGAGGATTGATGAAGGTAGAGCAGTGGACGTGATCTATATGGATTTCAGCAAGGCATTTGACAAGGTTCCTCATGGTAGACTGGTTAGCAAGATTAGAACACATGGAATTCAGGGAGAATTAGCGATTTGGATACAGAACTGGCTTGGAGGTAGGAGACAGAGGGTGGTAGTGGAGGGTTGCTTTTCAGACTGGAGGCCAGTGACCAACGGGGTACCACAAGGATCAGTGCTGGGTCTGCTGCTTTTCATCATCTATATAAATGATTTGAATGTGAACATAGGAGGTATGGTTAGTAAGTTTGCAGATGACACCCAAATTGGAAGTGTAGTGGACAGCGAAGAAGGTTACCTCAGAGTACAACGGGATCTTGATCAAATGGGCTGAGGAGTAGCAGATGAAGTTAAATTTAGATACAGGTAAGGTGCTACATTTTGGAAAGGCAAATCAGGGCAGGACTTATACACTTAATGGTAAGGTCCTGGGAAGTGTCGTTGAACAAAGAGACCTTGGTGAGCAGGTTCATAGTTCCTTGAAAGTGGAGTCGCAGGTAGATAGGACAGTGAAGTAGGTGTTTGGTATGCTTGCTTTTATTGGACATTGCATTGAGTATAGGAGTTAGCCAGTCACGTTGAGGCTGTACAAAACATGGTTAGGCCAATTTTGGAACACTGTGCGCAATTCTAGTCTCCCTGCTATAGGAAGGTTGCAGTGAAACTTGAAAGGGTTCAGAAAAGATTTACAAGGATGTTGCCAAGGTTGGAGGGGTTGAACTATAGGGAGAAGCTGAATAGGCTGAGACTACTTTCCCTGGAGCATTAGAGGCTGAGGGGTGACCTTATAGAGGTTTATAAAATCATTAGGGGCATGAATTGGGTAAATAGACCCTTCGGTCTAGACCTGAAACGTCGGTTTTCCTGGTCCTCTGATCCTGCTTGGCCTGCTCTACACCTTGTTATATCATACTCTATGACATTTTGGCTTTTTGTAAACTTGCCATAGAAAATAAAACCTTTTTACAGTTTATTTTATGAGATTGACAAATTCAATAAAGCTCTTCCCTGCTAGTTTTAATGACCTAGAATGCTGATCTTCGTCACATTACTGCCATTATACTACACTATTAGTATTGTGAAAGTTTTCCTCTATATTTATCATTAGCTTAAATTAGAGGGACACTAGGTTTAAGTGTTAGAGCAGAGATAGATGGTATATAAGGGACTGGGTGAAACAAATTACATGAGAATATTGATTAGTTCAGAAACAGAAGAGGGGTCAAACAGCTGAAATGCAAGACTAAAATGGACTCAATAGACCTGTGAAAATGTCTTCAGCTTGGTAAATAAGGTTGGTGAACTGCAAGATTGAGTAGACACAGGAGTTGATGACAGTGGGAATCATGCTATTAGGTGTAGAATAACTATGAAAATGAGGAAAATCAAACAAAAATATTCAACTGGTGGAAGACCGAGTGTGAGCTGAAATGAAATCCAGACCAAGTGGCTTGGAATCAATGTCTGGTGGGTAAAACAATAAATAAACAATTGAAAGCCTGCAAAGGTAAGATAGTTCAGGTACACACTAGATACATTTCCATGAGAGCAAAAGTAAGGACACCTGAAGGTACAGCTCATGCGAAAGCTAAAAATGAGATGAAATGCCCTAGAAAAAAGACCTCACAATTAACGTTATATTTATAATTCTGCAGAGATCCAAACTGAACACAAAAAGGACACAACTCTAAAGGAGGTAAGTTTAAAAAAAAGGAAGTACAAGGGAAAAAGTAAATATTACTAAAATTAAACAAGGTTCCAGTCCGTCCAGACTGAAAATACTGTGAACAGTCTTGGTCCCCTTATCCAAGGAAAAGTGAACCAGAATTAGAGGCAGTCCAGAGTAGGTTTACTCAGTGGATCGTTGGTGTGGAGGAATTTTCTTAAGTAGAGAGGTTGTGTACACTGAGCCAGTACTCATTGGCATTAAGAAGAATGAGAGTTGACCTTACTGAAACATAAGTTTCTTAGGACGCTTGACAGGATAAAAGCAGAGAGGATTCTTCCCCTCGTGGGAGAGTCTAGGACCAGAGGGGCATAATCTCACAGTAAAGGTCACAGATTTAAGACAGAAATGAATATAAATTGCTACTCAGAGAGTAGTGAAACAGTGGAATTCATTCAGAAAGCTGTCAAGGCTAACGAGTTAAGTATATTCAATGTTAAGATAGATTTGGAATCATTAAGGGAATCAACAGTTATGTAGATAAAGTAGAGTTTGAAAGAGGATTATCAGATCAATTATGATCTCACTGAATGGCAGTGCAGACTCTATAGGGTGAATGGCCTTCTTCTGTTCCTATGTCTTGTGGTCTTTGGTCTTATTTAAAATGGATATTGAATTAAGGAACTCAAAGTCTTTTTAGAAACATCGAAAGGACAGTTAAGAAGGGACTAAAACGGAGATATTCTTGTGGAGGCAAATGGCATGGTTTGACACAAAAATGAGTACTTTGCATCTGTTGTCATTGACAAAAATTCTGCTAATATCAAAGCAAAAGAGAGAGTAGTAAATAAATTAAATAGGAGAAAAGTAGATGAAGAAGTTAAAAGGTCGGCAGTGTTCAGGATAGAAATATTATTGATGAGAAGCTATCAAGCAAGGGTGGAAATTATGCAGGCTCTGGCCACAAACTCCCAGTCCTCCTGGTAGACGTGTCAGGGTACTGCAAATTATCCACCCATGTTCAAAAAAGACAAGATGGATAAACGTGACAATTACAGACCAGCTGACCTAACATTAATAGTGGGAAAGTTTTTAAGGCATTGACCTGAGGAAATAGTAATACTTAAATAGAAAAATATACTTAATAAATGGAAGTCAGCTCAGATTTATTAAAGACAAGTCTTGTTTGACTAACTTGACTGTGATATTTCTTCAAAGAACTCAGTGGTTGGACGATGGTGGTTATAGAGTTATAGGGCTGTACAGCATGGAAACAGAACCTTCGGTCCAACTCGTCCATGCTGACCAGATATCCTAAATTAATCTAGTTCCATTTGCCAATATTTGGCCCATATCCCTCTAAACCCTTCCTATTTATATACTCATGCAGATGCCTTTTAAATATTGTTATGGTACCAACCTCCACCACTTTCTCTAGCAGCTCATTCCACACACACACCACCCTCTGCATGAAAAATCTTTCCCCTCACACCTTAAACCTATGCCCTCTAGTTTTGGACTCTGCTACCCTGTGGAAAAGATCTTGACTATTCACCTCATCCATGCCACTCGTGATTTTATAAACCTCTATAAGGTCACCCTCAGTCCCAGCCTACTCAGCCTCTCCCTGTAGCTCAAACCTTCCAACCCTGGCAACATTCTTGTAAATCTTTTCTGAACCCTTTCAAGTTTCACAACATCTTTCCTATAGCAAGGAGACCAGAACTGAACGCAGTACTCCAAAAGTGGCCTAATCATTGCCCTGTACAGCCGCAACATGACATCCCAACTCCTATACTCAATGCATTGACCAATAAAGGCAAGCATACCAAACGCCTTCTTCACTACCCATCTACCTGCGACTCCACTTTCAAGGAACTATGAACCTGTACTCCAAAGTCCCTTTGTTTTGCAACTCTCCTCAGGACCTTACCATTAAATGTATAAGTCCTGCTCTGATTTGCCTTTCCAAAATGCAGCACCTCACATGTATCTAAATTAAACTCCATCTGCCACTCCTCGGCCCATTGGTCCATCTGATCAAGGTCTCATTGTATTCAGAGTTAACCTTCTTCGCTGTCCAGTACACTACCAATTTTGGTGTCATGTGCAAATTTACTAACCATCTAACTAACTAGATAAAGCACCCCCATATAGATTTGTAAATGAAATTAAAGGTTATAGGATTAAAGCAACAGTGATTGTGTGAGTATGAAGTTGACTAACAGGAGGCAGAGTAGTTGTTTTTCAGACTGGAGGAAATTGGCCAGTGGTGTCCCCTAAGGTCAATGGTGGAATCACCGTTCTTTTCGACATAAATTGGGTATTGGGTATAAAGTGCATAATTTTGCTGATGATGAAACTCGAAAATGTAATAAACAATCAGGAAGATACTAACAGAAGTCAAAAGGTAATAAATAGGCTGGTGAAACAAGCAGATAAATGGCAGATGAAATTCAACACAGACGAGAGTGGAGTGATTACTTTTATTCAAAAGAATAACAGGAGGAAGAGTAAACATACAAACATATGAGATAGGAGAAGTAAACTATTTGGCCCCTTGAGCCTGCACCACCATTCATTGAGAGAATGGCTGATCTGTTTACATTTAGAATTCGTATCAACATGGATAACACTTGATCCACCTGCCTAACCAAAATCTATCCACCACAGTCTTAAAAATATTTGATGACTGCTCCTCCACTGTCTTCTACTTAAACCAGATGGTATGATTTTAAAATAGATGCAAAAACAGAGACCTGACTAAGTACAAACACAAATCTTTGAATGCAGCTTTGGATTCTGCCAACCATTTAAATGCCTCCTACTTATCTATTTTTAGGACAAACTGAGAAGATTATTGAAAAGATTTATGGGATCCTTAGCTGTACTAAGAGGCATATAATTGAAAAGCAGTTTAGAAGCTGGGAGTTCTACAGAGAATAACCTACTTGCTGATTCTGCAAAGCCTGTCCGTCATTTGCAAGGCACAATTGAAGAGTTAGGTAGGCTACGCTCCGCTTATCTGAACAAGTGCAGCTCCACACTAGTGGTGTTCCATACAATTCAAAATAAACCAGTCCACCTGACTGTCACCCCATTCACCACCCCCAAACATTCTCTCTCACCAGTGGCAGCAGGACTCAATGAGTCAACCTGCCAAGCTTCATTCAACAAAACAACAACTTCCAAAATTGCGACTGCTAATACCTAGAAGGGCAAGGGCAGCAGTCATATAAAATTATCACCTGCAAATTCCCCTCAAAATCATATTCCATCCTTTAAGGGCCAAAGGGAATGATGATGGGGCAAGAAAAGAAAAGGCGGCATGGTGGTTCAGTGGTTAGCACTTCTGCCTCACAGCGCCAGTGACTCGGGTTCAATTCCAGCTTCAGGCGACTGTCTGTATGAAGTCTGTATGTTCTCCCCATGTCTGCGTGGATTTCTGCTGGGTGGTCCGGTTTCCTCCCACAGTCCAAACATGTGCAAGTTAGGTGGATTGCCATGCTAAATTACCCGTAGTGTTCAGGGATGTGTTGGTTGGGTGCGTTAGCCATAGGAAATGCAGGAATAGGTACGGGGATGGATCTGGATGGGATGCTCTTCAGAGGGTTGGTGTGGACTTGTTGAGCCAAATGGCCTGTTTCCATGCTGTGGGGAATTCTATAAACTCTATTCTATAAAGCCTAGAACAGATGGTCACTAGTTATAATATTGAATATGTTAAAAAATACATGATAAGAAAAGGAGCATTATATTATGAGCCATAAAATTTGTCTTGGTTTAGCAGTTACAAGACTTTTCAGAGATATGCCCCAGCATCAGATCCATATCATCTTAGCCATGATTTAATATCACAGAATCCCAGAATGGTTACAGCACCAAAAGAGGCCATTCAGCTCACCATGTCTACTCTGGCTCCCCATAGGAGCAATTTGTCTCGTGCCACAATCAGACATCTGTCCATAGCCCAATGTATTTTACCTTTTCAATGAGCCCCACGACAGATTAGGGATTTTATCATTTGCAATTGTCTACCCAGCGGGGATTTACTTTCTTTTAAGACTCGTAGGGGGGATGACAAGGTAGATTCTGAGCAGTTAACTCTCCTCGTGGGGGAGTCCAGGACTTGAAGTCATAACCTCAGAGTAAGGGATAGCCCAGTTAAGACAGAAATGAGAAACCTGCAGAGGAGACTTGAAGGGGCAAATTTTCTATTCCTGTTCCTAGTTCTTGTGAATTTCTTCTAATGCTAGTGGATCTGTGGAATTATTTCCCACACATGACTGTGGAGACTGTGTCACTATGTATGTCCAGGGCAGAGATAGGCTTTTCATCAGTAAGGGAATCAAGGGTTATGGGAAAAATGCAGAAAAGTGGAGTTGAGGATCAATGTTAACTGATTTAAGTAACTGGCATATTGTTACAAGATGCCACCCTCATTAATAGCACAGCAGACTGAATGGGGTAAACAGCCAATTTCTGCTCCGATGTTTTATAATCCAATTCTGTCTCAAATGCCTTGAATAACCTGCCTCCCCCACAATCTAAGGCAGTGCATTCCAGTTCCGATCACTTACTATGTGATGATATTTTTTCTTATATCTCCATTGCTTCTTTTGCGAATTACCCTAAATCTGTGCTCTCTTGTTCGCAATCCCTCCACAACTGGAACATTCTTCCAATCTCTCTATCAAATCTCCTCACAATTTTCTGTTCTTCAAGGAATACAGTCTCACCCCTTCATCATCAGTATAAATAGATATGAGTAATCCAAGAACATGGCTATCAAATGACTCAAATGCAAAACTGGACATTTTTAGGGGAAAATAACACAGACTGAAGACGCAAAAAGAGAGAGAGAAAGAGGTACAAAACATTCACATTCATTGTACTGTCAACAGGATCAGAAGTACAAGACTCAATTACCTGGAAAGGTACCATTATTGGCAATGTAAGCTGCCATGTCAACACGCTTGCTGTCAATGTGAAGTTCTTTCATACATCCCACAAACTCCCTGTTAATCACTGGGAAATTCTCAGGTAGGTTTGGGACTCCCCCAAGCAGTAAAGGACCAGTGAGATCCAGGGACCTATTGGTAAAAGTATAAGGTTATTGGATAGTTTACTTGAGGAGATGTATACACATGGTCTCACAGCCAACTGTCAGTGAGTTAGAAAACAATTATGAGTTGGATTTTAGTAACCTCTCAATTAAGTTGCCCTCACTGAAATCGAAAATTTCTGAAATTGTGCCAACTTTACTTATAAGAAGTTTTTGCTTAGCAATGCTACAGAATGAAAGCTGCTGATAAAATTAGTAGAATGCCACATTACATAAAAGACACCAAGCATCATAGTGCTGTATAAATGAAACATGCCAGATCATTATCAGCAAAAAAGTTTTTATGGAAGATACGTTTATTCAAAGAATAGGAACTTCCTTTCTTTTAAAAAAATTGGTCAATATTGTTGCTAGCACTTTTTCTAAACATTTAGAGTTATGATCTGACATCACTTGGTCCACTTCTCTCCATGTCTTAGAGATAATTATGCTTGAACACTCAGGACTGTTGGCATTACAGAAAGTGCATCTAACATTATAAGAAAGAAAAGAATCAAAACTGTCTGCCATTAACCTAAGGTCCTTTGAATGTTATTTCAAATGCTTGTTCTTAAAATTCATCTGTGCATTCTTATTACGATGGCCCATTGGGTTAGATTTTTCATAAAGTCTTCAGAATGATCAAAGATAGGAATTTTTAAAAATATCATCAGCACCATATCAAACAAAATGAATTCAAAGTAAATAGTAATTTGGAACTGGTTGGTGCATGGGTTCAAGTCTCAACCAGACTGAAGGAATAAAAATTGTCTCCACCTGCTGTGTATAATGGTCCTCCAGAAAACGAGCAAGTGCAATTCCTCTAATTTGGCTGACAAATATCAATAAGAACTTTTATTAGTCTCCACAACCACTGTAAAAACACAGCCCTTGTTTGAAAGCCTAGCCAAGTGTGAAATAGCCCACTGACTCACTATCGGATAGTGCTCACTCACAATTAATTTCAATTGAAAGCTCAGTTATTAAAAAGAGTCATTAAACTTTGTTGTCATAAATAGTGCTACCACAAAAACATCCAGAATCTTCCCTCCCCCTCAGTCTTTTACAGACCTATGTTAAAGAATGTAAAAAGCGCAAGTATATTACTCCCTATGGGACCTCGTAATTGATTCATTGCATTCATTACTCCTTTTAAACATTATTCATGATAGGGGTTTGCTATTTCTAGTCTCCAAGAGTCATTACCAAGAGAAGCTGCAAATATGTATGCCCACTGATGATCCTGCATCAGAAAGTTAGAGAGAAATTAAATATAATGGGAATAGGACAAAAGTTCGCAAACTGACCTTTTCTGAACATTTTATCCTACAATCAATGCTGTCACTTCTAATTCTACACTGATTGCCATTTCAGACAAAGTCAAAAGAAAACTGAAGCAAAAATGGAAATTGCTGGAAAAGCTCAGCAGATCTCGCAGCATCTGTGGAGAGAAATCAGAGTTAACGTTTCGGGTTGAATGACCCTTCCTTTGAACTTTGAACAGTTCTGAGGAAGGGTCACTCGACCTGAAACGTTGACTCTGATTTCTCTCCACAGATGCTGCCAAACCCGCTGAGCTTTTCCAGCAATTTCTATTTTTGTTTATGATTTATGCCATCCACAGTTTTTTCAAACGAAAATGGCATCATCTAGAATTATCGACTTGCGAGATAATGCACCTAATTTCTTTTGTAGTGCAAATTCATTCTTAGATCAATGATTAAACAGCTTAATCCACCTGGAGGCTTTATCTGTTGATTTAAAAATCAAAAGCTGACTGAGATGAAACTTTTGAAATCCCTTCGCTTACTAGTGCATGAGAAACTTAATTTTCTGGTGTAGGGGTAAAATCTCACAACTTCTACTTAGAAGGTTACTGGGATTGGAGGGCAGGCAATCACATGCTCTTATCTGCCCTTGATTCATGAAATGATCTGGAATAATGTTGCAGACTACATAAGATTTTTGAATTTTTTGGTGTAGTTTAGAATAAGATTTCAAAATCCTCTTTCAAGGAGTTTCTGAAAAGAATAGATTATAAAGTTGGTTGCTTGGAATTAGATTGTGCCTTGGCTCTGAGAAGTAGAGATGGGCCCTAAACAGATTCTATGCAACCTGAAACAGGCATTAAATATGTGAGATTTGAATGAACTTGCAACATCATGGATTTTCGAGGTAAACAATGTTTTCTTCTGCCCCACTGGAACATCAGCCTAGCTTTCAGAAAGAGACAATTTTTTCATCAATAACATTCAGATTTGCACAGGCCCAATACAAACTGGAGATCAGGGTTGTCACTAGGATTACAGGAAGACTATATTTTAGAAGAGTATATTCCCAAACTCACCATGAACAAAACTGAGAGACCCAAAAGAGTTTTAGCATTATATCAATCATCTGGATCACTGTGAGGGGGAATATTCATCATCAGCACAAAGGGAAGCGCATGTGAATTTCAATTCCTTTCAGCAGATTTCTGCTTTGGTTCTGATTTAACGAGGAACATGGAGTAACACGGGTAGCATAAAGCAAGGATGAAGCTAAATAATCAAATTCAAAAAGGCACAATGCAGGAACAGGTGATTAAATAGCGTTTGACAAAGAATCTTCCATGAGAAAATTTTAATAGTGACAAACTACCAGCACTAAATAATTTATTTACACTAAAAAGACAACATATAACATCTGTTACATCCAGTGGCATATTTTACACACTTACTTTTTGGAACTGGATTGTACACCCTCTGCAGCACATGAATAATTTCCAATATCATCCCCAAAACGGACAGCAATGGAGGTGTCACAGTCATCAACTGTTAGGATTGCTACCTTCTGCTCTGAGGGACCTTGTGCAATTCCTATTGACCCAATTTTTGGCTGAAAGAATTGCAAGGAAGATGATCATATGAAGGCTAGACATTGTGGTTTCAAAAGAATAGTTATGTTATTGATTCCCAAATTATAATCATTTGTAAAATATTACCAGATTACTTCATACAAAGAAATGAATACAGTACTTTAGGGGATTCTTCCATTCATTTTATGAAAGTGGCAAATCAATTACAATTAAGCAAGAGCAATTTCTCATGGCAAGAGATGGTGTTATAAAGAAGCAGTCATACATAAAACACTTTTGGATAACTCATAAAACATTAATAGGTACATTACCTCTCCTCCCACAATAATATATACAGGGCTCTATTAAATGTTAATTATTGATATTTTTAATTAGTTGCTCATTTTGAATGGATTTCCCTCAAACTGGTAATCAGATTTTGCTTCTTCAATTTTCATTGCTTTTCTTCTTGTCTAAATCAGTCACTTATTCCAATTTTTTGCAAATTGCACAAATAGACAAATATGAAAATTCAAGAAAATTGTTTCACCTGTAGGAACCAGGCATTCCACGAGGAGATGCATCCCTTTATTCTCTTTTCTGTTCCTATTTGTGTCTAGTTTTTAATGTAGGCGTCTTTCATCTATGATTTTTCTTTTCCTTTGCTCTGCTCTTTGTCTACCTTCTATAGAGAATGACAATGCAAAACAAAACTCCTTCTGCAGCACAGACATGTTTCAAATTTGTGAAAATGAAATTATCCAATGGATTTTCTAATCACTGCAAATTCTTGTACAAAGCTATAAGTTGATTTCAGAACTCGAGGAAGATGAGCTGATTGCATCCAGATGGGACTGCTGTTGCCTGAAAACATTAGCTTGATAGAAGTGCTGCAGCTTACTTGTTAATAAACCTCCCACATCAGGAAATGGAAACATTGCCCTAGGGTGCAATCATTAGCCCAGTTCATGACTTGAGTTGCTGGTGAGGGATCTGTGTTGGCATAATGTTACATTGGCACAGTTTTCAGACTATCTCGACATGTCCCTTGGCAATTCTCCACAATAAAGACTGCACAGAAAATTTGAGTGGCTTCATTTGTAACAATGAGATTACTGTACAACTAAACAATGTTGAGGACTGATCACAATAATTTACTTCCATCTACTAATATACCGAGTTATCTCCTAAGTATATGGACAAAGGGGCTTCACAGTGGGTTGCACAGCAATGATTCTCAAACCATGAACCCAAAGAAATAAAGAGGAAAAACAACAGGGAGTTTGAAACAAAAATAAACTTTATAAATCACTGGCCAGACCTCAACAGAAGTAGTATACCTAGCTCTGGGTATCACATATCAGGAAGTATGTCAAGGTGTTAGTAAGAGGATGCTCGTAAGATTTACTAAAATGGTACAAGGGTTGAGAAGTTTCAATAACTTCAAGAGGCCACAGAAGCACTTGATCTCCTTAGAACAAGTAATTTATGAGAAAATTTAAGAAGGCTTTCAAAGGCACAGAGGATTTTGATGAAGAATAACCCACAAGAAACTGGATAAATGTTCAATCATTGAAGGATTTTTTTAAGATTACAAACAGAACAGGTGAGATAACAAGGGCTTGTTTCACACAGCAATTTCTGATGATGTGTATAGGGGAATGGAAACAGATTCAAAAGTAACTTTCAATGGGATATTGGATGAATATTTGAACCAGAGAACACTGCAGGTCTACCAGGAAACAGCATGGGAGTGGAATCAATTGAATACTCTTTCAAAGAATTCGCACAGATATAATGGGCCAAGTGACCTGTGCTGTAAATGTTTATGGTTTATTGGAAATTAATAACATCTCTCCCAAACAGTCTGGCCCTAATTCTCAGACTATGCCTCCTAGTTCTAGAATACCCAACCAGTGGAAAGAGCTTATCTTTAACTACCCTGTCTTTTCCTGCTAATAGCTTGAAAACTTTGATCAGATCAACCTTCTAAATTCTGGAGAAAACAGGCCTCATTTGTAAAAACTCTTCTCCTAACTTAAGCCCTGAAGTCCAGGTATCACTTGTAAACCTACATTGTACTCTCTATAAGGCCAAATGTATCCTTCCCAAGGTATGGTTCCCATATCTGCTTATAGTACTCCAAGTAGGGCGTAACTCTACGGTTTTGTGTAACTACAGCATAAGTTCTGCTTCCTTGTATTCCAATCCCCTAGATATGAAGACCAGTATTCCACTGGCCTTCTTGATTACTTTCTGTACCTGTTCGTGACATTTTAAAAATTTATGCACCTGAATCCCCAGGTCTCTTTAGATATCCACTGTATTGAACTTTGTACCATATAGAAAGTTCTCTGATCTATCTTTTCTCAGTCCAAAATAGATAACTTCACACTTCCTTACACTGAACTGCATCTGTCACAGTTTTGCCCATTCCCTCCCCGTGAAGGAATACCTCATTGCACAATCTATTCCAGACAAAGGCAAAAGCTGCCAGACCAACCATGTGAAGTAAGCTTAGAGAACTATGAGCATATTTTTCCTGTCAGCTGAAAGTCACTTGGCAACACAGTTGTCTTTGAATCACAATGTTCTGGTTCAAGTCCCAATCCCAGACATGAGCACAAAAATCAAGGATGACATTGCAGTGTAGGACTAACGGAGCTGAGTGCATAATGTCAGTCACAAATCCAATTTTAAACAGTAATTATACATCAATACGTACTTGAGAGCCACAAAGTGCTTTGTAATGAGATGTTTACATAAATGTAGGGCTTTCGTTCTTTCTACGCATCTCTAAATTTCTGTTTCAAATTCAAATACAATTTTAAGATTTAATGAAGGCCATAAAGGAATCTTGAACATTTATGCCAGCAAACAAATTTCATAATGAGCAACTGTTCTCATACAGGTCTATTTTGCTGTGTGTGGTTCTTTTTGACATAATGCATGATTCCTTCGATCTCCCCTCATTTGTTATTCTCTGTATCATGCACTTCTTAGCTAGGGAGCGATCTGATCATCAAAACCAATGCAACTCACGGCTAAGTGTAAAAAGGTAAAGAGCAGAGCTTAGTGATGATTTCCTTCCTCTATTCCCATCTCTGTAGCATGCAACAAAGTCAGTGGGAACTAGAATCAAACCTGCAGTCACAAAATCACCAATGTGGTGCAGGGCTCCAGCATTAAACAGAAATCACAGTAAACCATTCAGCCCCGCAAAATTGTTGCATCATTCAATCAATTTCCCGATGACATTTGACATAAAAGATAGATTCTATAGAAGTGTGCAAGAATTTGGAGGCAAGCTGCAGGCTTGGACAGAAAATTGATTACAGGTAGGAAACTAGAGTAGGGGTAATGAGTAGGTAACCAAATAGGTAGGATGCAACTTGTAGCAATGCCATTCTGGGCTAGTTGCGATAGGGTGCATAGGGTTATGCTGCACGTGTCTTGGCATCTGATTTTTCTCTCTGGTTTGTGTGAAATAATGTGGCCTTCTCCTTGGTATCTTCATACGCAACTTGTTGAAATGGCAAGAACACAACCATTCAGTAGCACAACTTTGAGTAACAAGTATTCAGAACAGAACACAACCCCTTGTAGTTTATAGTGAGAGTTGTCACTCCCTAACTCAATCACTGTTGGGTGCTTGAAATCATTCTGCAACTGTTAATGGACAGAAAGGTATAAAATTTAACTATCTGTAGCACCTTTACTATCAATATCTTTTCAGGATGCATTCTAACATTACTTCCAATTTTAATCAACAGGCCATTCTGTGTACAAATGTACTGTGTACCTAGTATACTTGTCAACCTTGTAATTTAGACACAAAGCCAACACAGAAAGACTGGGGGGTAGGGTGGGTAAGTCATAAGGTGGAAAGTGATTGAAACACAACTCTGTAACCCATCACCATTTATTTTTATCCAGTTGTGGTGAAATCCTGGAGAAAATCCAAAATTAGAACCTTTTTGACAACAAGGAGTTAAAAGGGAGAATGTTTAATCGACATGGGTAATGAGCATTCCTTCTAATTGTCACTCTCACTAGCTTATTGATCATTACTGAAATGTTCACACTAGTATTGCCTTCATTCTTTTGATTTTGTCTGATACATTTGCTTCTTTATATTATCATGCACAACACTAGGATGCAATAAAATACTGACAAAAAGCCCAATCTAAGTCACACTACCTAGAACATGCTACTGTCAGGTACTCCTCAAAAGGAAGCCAGAGAAGGAAATCTTGGCAGTGATTCAGCCAAAGCTGGTTTTATCACAGAATCATTATGGTGAGGGAGGCCATTCGGCCTATTATGGCTGCATCAGCTTTTCAAACAAGCATTCAAACAACTTAGTAACCATCTCCTGCCTTCCCCCATACCTTTTGAACACTATTTCTATCCAAATAATCATTCAACCCCCTGTTGAATGCCTTAATTGAACCTGCTTCCCCCATATTTCTAGGCATTGCATATACCAACTACTTGCTGAGTGAAAAAGGGTTTTTTCTTACATCACCATTGTTTCTTTTCCACATCACTTTAAACCTATGCTGTCTCATTCTTGTTCCTTTAATGAGTAAGAATAGCTTCTCCCTTTCTACTCTATCCAGCCCGGTCATGATTTTGAAAACCTGTCTCAAACTTCCTCTCAGCCACTGAGAACAGTCCTGATTTCTTCAATCTATCTGCAGAACTGAAGTTTCTGATTCCTTGAACCACTCTTGTAAATCACTTCTACACTCCCCAATGATTTTGCATCTTTCTTATAATATGTACAACTGTACACAACATTCCCACTGAAATCTAACAAGTGTTAACATTATCTCCTCGTTCATTTACTCTAATCCACTATCAATAAAACCAAGATCACCGTTTGCTTCATTAACTGCTCTCTTCATCTGTCTGCCACCATCAATGATCTGTGCACAAATATACACCAAAGTCTTCCTGCTCCTGCACCCCTCTTATGAACTTCCTTACATGGATTTGCCCATTAAAAGTCCTGCCAACAGATTAACTGCTTATAGATTAATGTATAACATTTTGAAATTCAAGAACAACCTAAAATAATACAGAATTAGTATTAATTTACTACCTTATTGTAGTATTGAACTTGTATAGTGTGCCACTGCCCATCACTGACACCTCCAGGAAGATATGGGGTTACCAACGTCATTGACTCTCCTGCAAAAAGAATATTCCAACAAAACAGACTGTAAGCTTGTGTATTTTTTCAACTGAATAAGCTTATAAGACTTAGATGTAGACCTCTGACCCATCAAGTCTGCTGTCATTCGATGAGATTATGGTTGTTCTGATAATCTTCAATTCCACTTTCCTGCCTTTTACCCCATAACGTTTGATTCCCTAACTGATATAAAGTTTGTCTATCGCAGCCTTGAATGTACCCAATGAGCCACCCTCTGCAGCAAAGAACTCCACAGATTCGCTACCCTCAGGGAATAAATCCCTCCTCATCTCTGACTTCACAAGATGACTTCATAATCTCAAATTAAGCCCTCTGGTCCTAGACTCTCCCACAAGGGGAAACAACCTTTCAGTATGTACCCTGTCAAGCCCGCTATGAATCTTATATATTTCAATAATGTCACCTCGCATACGTCTAAACTCCAATGAGCACAGGTCCAATGTACTCAAACTCCCTTCATAAGAAAACCTCACCATACGCGGAGGTCAAAAGGGTAAACCTTCTCTGGATTGCTTCCAATGCCAGTACATCTTTCTTTAGAAAAGGGACCAAAACTATTTAGAGAATTCCAACTCTAGTCTGACTAGTGCTTTGTATGGTTTGAGCAAGACTCCCCCATTTTTAAACTGAGCAGTCTCAATCTTTACCTGTTCAGCTGCTATATTTACTATAATGTCAGACAACAGTAATCAAAAAATATCAAGAATGTGTTGAGACTCTGTCACCTATTTGCCCATCCTACAAAGTGTGAGGGGTAAATAAGTTTGTTCAGTTTTAAATATAAGGTTTGCAACTGACTAAATCTGATTGGATTATTCACACAAGCCGTGATGTGGTGCTGCCAGTGTTGGACTGGGGTGGACAAAGTCAGACATCACACAACACCAGGTTATAGTCTAACAGGTTTTTTTAAAATCACAAGCTTTCATAGCACTGCTCCTTCGTCAGGTGGAGTGCTGACAAAGGAGCAGCGCACCAAAAGCTTGTGATTTTAAATAAACCTGTTGGACTATAATCTGGTGTTGTGTTACTTCTGAATTTATTCACACAAGATCAGGCAATGTTTCCCACTTCTCATGCATCTCAGCAGAAAAACAAATTTGAGTGCAGAAATGTGTCTCTCATTATCATAACTAACTTGCAAACATGCTCATTAAAACAGCACAGAAATCAGTTTCTGAATGTAAGGATATGATTGTGCTAGTCAGATGTCGCAAGCACCTGATGAAATCTGACAACAGGTTGGCTATATTTAGTAAACTTATATTAACATTAAGATCCTATTTCTATTTAAATTTTATGCTTGGTTCAAGAGCTCTATAAAGGAAAGTGTGTAGAGCCATTAATATTTAGTATGATGAGAAAGTGAATTGGCTCACTAGAATTGCAAAGGCTGGGAAGTGATTTGTCCCATTTGAATACTATAGAATTGGATTGCATGAAAACTGATTTTATCTACTTGGCAGCTTTAAGTGAGGTGAAAAGAACTGCATCACAGGAAGTACATTCCCAGATTCAGTATGTTCTAGGGGTAACTGGCTGCACCATACCAAACCAAATACGTTGCTATTAAGTATTATAATAATAGTTTAACCTGACTTGCACATAATGCTACGACATTCCCTGAGATCCCATACAATGGGCTAGACATTATTCAATAAATAATGGGAATTTATTTCTTGATCAAGTGCTGAATTAATTGACTTGAATCTGTAATATATAAATATGTTTTGTACAAACCTGTTGAGTACTTCAACTGGACCTGTCCATCAATGATTTCCACTGCGATAAAATCATGTTTTTCATTAAATCGCCCGTTGTAGAACAGGAGGCCATTATTTTCCTGTGTAGCGAACCTGAAAATACAGACAATAGACTTGGTAAGGAAATGTATTTCTATTTCTGGAACTCTCTTTCACAGCATCTTGGACAAGAAGCATGTGACTCTGATCTGTAACTAAAATTCTGCTAAGAGCTCTCCCTAAACTGTAATACTTACCGACGGACAACCACAACGTTGAATTAATGGTCCAGAGGCTTTACACCAAGGAAGTTTATCACTGACCTATAAAGCAAAATGAATTTGAAATCTCCCAGCTGAGCATAAATGATAGTGAGTGACTGAAACAGACACACCAAGATTGTATGAATATAGCAATAGTTCATGGCCCATTATCATCGGATTCATTTTGGTGTGAAACACAGTTTAGTGTGCATTACACACAGGTATAGGTAATCCTGCCAGACAGAAGAAACATGATTTACCAGTCTCCTCTTTGGAAAAAATAAAGAAGATGTTCTCTCCAGTTACGGAATTTAACCAAATTAAGAGACTTCCTTTTCCAGCCCAGAGTACAGAAACTCAATTACCAACTATCTCATCTCTTGACACAGGTACAAAAGATCTTTTCTACTTGTTGTGTTAAAGCTTTTGCTTCAACTTTGGATGTCTGACCCAAGTTACAAACATTTCTCTCCATGGATCATATAAGAGTTCCAATCAGGAGTAATGTATATAGTGGTTCCTTATGGAGAACCATAAGTCTTTGATAATATACTTTATATAAAATACATGCTTTCTTGTGCAATATCATGATGTTCTGTTTCAGTGACGTCAGCTATTTTGTTAATGTACTCCTTTTTTGACTCTGTTCTTAGTATTCCTGCCCCGTTAAGTTGCAACAATATAATCGCCTGCAACTACGTTTGCTCACTAGGCTGCAGGTAAAATCACACAGTTTAGAACTGCAGGCATTTTGTTTTAAAATTTTGCAATGTAGGTGTCAGTGGTAGTCTGGCAATTACCACCTGCTTCTAGCTGTCTTTCAGAAGGAAGTGGTGAACTTTCTTTTTGAGTTGCTCCAGACTACGTGCTTGCAAAATGGTGCTAGGTTCAAAGTTCTATGATTTTACTTCAGCAACAATAAAAGAATGTACATTCAAGTTAGGATGCTTGGTGAAGAACCGCAGAGTGATGATGGTTCCATTCTATCTACTATCTTCATGCTTGTTGGAGTTGACAAGATTGTGAAGTGCTGCCAAAGAAGCCTTAGACAATTGCTGCAGCACATCCCGCCCACACTGTCACCTCTAGTGCTCGATGCTTGAGCTATTGGATAAAGTGCAGATCAAGCAAAGCCCTTTGCCTGAATGGTGTCAAACTTGTTGAGTTTGCTACAGCTGCAGGTGCGCAGGTATGTGGAAACTATTCCATCACATTCTCATCAAATGCCTCAGAGATAGTAGGAACTGCAGATGCTGGAGAACCTGAGATAACAAGGTGTAGAGCTGGATGAACACAGCAGGCCAAGCAGCATCAGAGGAGCA
>NC_063347.1:14061147-14136725 GCF_021869965.1 Rhincodon typus
TTTCTGAAGGAGGGTCTAGGCCCGAAACGTCAGCCTTCTTGCTCCTCTGATGCTGCTTGGCCTGCTGTGTTCATCCAGCTCTACACCTTGTTATCTCATCAAATGCCTTGTAGATTGTAGTACAGCTTTGGATCTACTGCTGAAAAATCAATGTATATATGTCACAACTACTTGTTCAACTGTAATTAAAGTCGGCTGATAAATAATGGTTCATTTTGTTCCTTTATCAAGATCAACCTTCCCACTTAGTGACCAGAACGTATATCAATATTGGTGTACGAACTAACAGATCCATTATTATTACTGCTCCAATTATCAGATTGTTTTAATTTGCTTTTTGAAAAATGCACCTTTTTATATCATAAAAAGTCACCTTATTATATTATGTTCCAACAATATCTGCCAAAGGACTATTTGTCAAATCTAGTATTTAAATTTGCAAATTTATACATAAACATCATCTAACAAAAAGTTATCTAGCTGTTACAGAAAGTCAGACTGAAGACCTCAGTTCAACTGGTTTAAAAAGCAGTATTATGTTGTCTTTCTCCTGATTTTGTTCGCTCACTCAAGCAACTGCAATCAAAAGATTTTGAGGTGAGCTGTTTCCAAGCAATAATATCAACCTAAATAGGTAGCATATGAGGGAGAGCCACTGCAGGCTGGGACCTACTCTATTTCTCAGCTCTCATTCTGAGAGGAAACAGTGGGAACTATATGATGAAGAACGTCATCCTCCTTCTCATTCATATTCAATGCAGCAAAAACACATATGACTGATGCAAACATTTCAAGAAAACTGCTTTCATACATGACTATGCCCGTTGCACACTGAAATCTGCTTACCAACAATCTTTTTCTTTCATCTGCCAGGTTACATCAAGAAATATTTCACTGCAACTGTAACATAATTAGAACAAGCACTTTTCCAGTCGAAACACGGCAAAGTGAGCATCCTCACGATGCCTCCCTTTATCCACTCTATTGGTGCTATTGCTTCAGTTGACATGTATCTCTATGTACAAATCACATAGAAAATAGGTTTTAAGCATGTATTTTCTTAAAAAAAGAAATGAATGAACCTAACTTCATTACAGTTATCAAATTACAAGAGCTGCTTCAGAAATTACATTTCTTTATACAGTAAATCTGGCAATTTAATTTTACACATAAATGGTTTAAACTAGTTTTTAGGAGCTTAGAAGACTAATGGTATTATCCATTGTTTTATCAAGAAATATTCTGCAATTATATTGGATGTATTTTTCCCTCATTTTTCATTTTGATTTTAGTTTTATCGAGACAGACTTTGTTTCATCATCAGAATAGATATAAATAGAGGATTTGAAGAATATTTCTAATATGTAATATAAAATAAAAGTAGAAATGCTGAAAATACTTAGCAGCTCAAGCAGTTGTACAGAGAAACAGATTAAGAATTTCAGGTTGATAAGATTCTGCTGGGTATTTCCAGCATTTTCTGTTTTCATTTTACCATCTGCAGTATTTCACTTTTGCATGAGTGCTTGTTACATGTTTCATTTCATAAGCGGAAATATATTGCTGGCAGTTACACCTGTAGCAAATCACATTTCTAGTAAAAATGGATTTAGGGTCCTGACAGTAGGAAGTCATTTGATCCGATAAGACCATACCAACGCTGGGAAGAGAAAATTCCCTCACTCTACCTCGTCCTGTAGCCTGACAAGTTTATTTCCTCAAGTGCCTTTCCAATTTTCATTTGAAATAATTGATCGATTCTTCTTCCATCAGGACAAAGGGAGAAAAAGAAACTGCACTGTCCTCCTTCTACATTTGGAAAGGCTGGTGAAATTCATACCTTTTTTTGCAATTTTGTATTTTGCAAACACATACAGTGCAGTCTCGGCAAAATGCCAATATACCCTTCAATCCATTGATTGATTAAAGTTAAATTAATTTTTAAAAATTAAGAAAATCATTATGGCCATTCATCCCATTGAGCTCACTTTGGACTGTCCGGACAACAAGCCAGTCATTCCTATTCCATTTTTGATCCCAATGCTGGACAATTTCCCTCAAGAGCCCACCCTAATTTTCTTTGAAAATCACTGTTGGGTCTCACAGGAGTAACAAGCAGGTAACCAATCACCACTATTCCCTAAGTTGTCACAAAAGTTAAGGATTTCGAAAAGTGCACAGAATTTCCCAATTCACCGGTCTTTTAGACCCCATTGACAGAAAGCATAGACCAGATTTTTGTACTTAACAAGAATAACTATTTATGACAAATAAATAGACCCCAGCTGCAGGTAAAAAAATTATGAAATTTTGGCTGTACTAATTGAAATGCTATTGCCCTCAAACTGCCCCTTACACACACAAATAGGAAAAATAACATGGGCATTCTGGGCAAAGGGCAAGACTCAGAAGCAGTTCAACGGTAAGCCCTGACAAGGCATCTGCATTACTGTGCTTCGCTGCCTGTCACTATCTGATTTCATATGAGGAAGTTTACAGTGCCAGTGCCCAACCCTTTATGAGGCTTGCTTCACCCTCTGGTGAGCTTTCTCACATCCTGGGGTCCACTTCCACATTTGTCCTTTTCCCAGCAACCAAGGGTTTTAGCATGGTTATGAGATCAGAGACAAAGTTGCCACATTAATTAACAAGTCCCAAGAATGATCTCAGTCAGACATTTTCTCGGGTCTAGGTGCCTTCATGATGGCTGTATCTTCTTGAGCGCCTCATGTAATCTCTCGCCATTGATTACATGGCCAAGGTACTCAAAGGAGTCCCTGAAATTTTTTTATTTCTCCCTTACCACTTGTAGGCCATGCTCTTGCAACTTGTTTAGGGTTTCCTCTAGGTTTCTCAAATATTCCTTTTCAAAGGAGCCATTGACCAAAATATCATCCACACAACACCGGACTTCTGGCAACCCACATAAAATTTGCTCCATGGCCCTCTGGAATAGAGCTGACATTGACTTGATGCTAAAAGGAAGTCGCTTGCCGCAGGAACATCCCCTGTAACTATCGTCAACGGTGGCTGAGACACGTTCATGACCCCTATCTCTAAGCAGGCTTGCATCAGATCTGGTTTTGAGAATTTCCTTTTCCCTGCCAGTCCACTGAATAAGTCTTCTATGAGTGGAAGTGGGTACTGATCCGACCCATGGCTGGATTGACTGTGACCTTAAAGTCATGACAAATCCTCACCAAGCCGTCTTTTAAAATTGCTGCTTTTAAGAGTGGAACGACTGGAGAGACCCAATCATTGTTGGTCACTAGTTCCAATGCTCTCAGATTCACAGCCAATCCAGTTCCACCTTCACTTTAGACCAGATGGCATACAGAACCACACGTGCCTTCAGACTCACTGGAAGAGCCTTTGGCTTCAGCTGTATTTTAATTCAGGCTTCTTTCATTTCCACCGGGTTCCCTTGAAGACATCTTTTTGCTTGTCCAGGATCTCATGCAAACTCATGTTTGAGTCCAGCCTATTAATCATGCCCCAATTCAACTTTAATTTTTGTAACCAGGAGTGTCTGAATAATGCAGGGTAGTCACCTTTTACTACGTGTAGTGGTAATTCTGCACATTGGTCCCTTAACTGTACTTCCACCAGTACACAACACTTCACTGGCACTTAATCCATGTATGTCCATAGTGTAATCTGGACAGGCTTCATTGGTAGTGCCCTTAAGTTCTTATAAAGTGATTCAGGAATCAGAGACACTGCTGTGCCCATATCGGCTTCCATCTTTACTGTCTTTCCGTCTAATATGGGAAGAACCCAGAAACAACCAATTTCACCCTGTACCGACAGTGTCTAAACGAAGCTCTGCTGATTCTGGGCCTTCTGCTTCTTCTGTAGTCTCAGCTGACTCCCTGTCTACTTCCTGGCTGGCAGCATGAATCTTATGCCTTGTCCTCAGGACATTTTCTTTTTGACTCCCCTTCCCTTGTTTGGGTTGTAACTGGCAATTTCAGCAATGTGGCCTACTTGCTCATATTCCTGGCACTAAACTCGAGTCCAACACGTTGACTCCATGTGACCAAACTTGCCATGTCAATGATATACTGCTGAGTTTCTGCTACTTTATGCACCCAGGTAGTGCCACCCAATTGTTGCTTCGCTGGCTGCCAAATCCATTGAGGTAGCAATACTGAAGGCTGCCTTGAAATCCAGGTCTCTTTATTAGTAGCCTCAGTTCAATGACTTCATGTCGGAGGCCACAAACCAACCAGTCTCACAAGGCATCGTGGAAGAACCCGCCGAATTCGCAATGTTCCACTAATCTCTTTAAGACGGCCACAAATTGCGCGATGGACTCTCCTTCAGTTGTACCCACTTATAAATGAAACATTTCACGATCAGTGGCTTTGGTGCAAAATAACTTCACATAGTTCATAATAAGTCTTCATTGCTAGTTTCTCTGATTGCACCAGACTCCTCAGAATCATGAATGTCTTGTTCCCAATGGTACTAAAAAAAAACAGTACCATCAAGTCTTCACCTACTCTGTTTGCCTTCAAGTACGAATTAGTTCTGTCTACAGAATCCAACTTTATCTCTCTTTGTTAAACGGTCCTGAAATAACTGCACAGAGGCCAGTAGCTCCTCACCAAGTCACCCTTTATGAACATGTATACAGTACACTGGCTATGACCAGCCAGGATGGAGTAATTTCCTGAAGTCAGGAGACTCTCTGAAACCCCTGTTCATATCTGTCAGCCAAGACTCCCTGATTAGCCCAGGTTAACAACGCCATTGAATGATCTCATAGTCAATAAGATCCACCTGGTTGCAATCACTAAGGTTCCATTGCTCCAAGTTAATCATTTTAACCCACTGGCAGGGATGTTACCCCCACTCAAATCTAAGCAGCTGGTAGCTGCTTGCAGCCCAAGTGTCCTTGGTGAAGGCCCTCCGCAACGCTTTCAGTAAGCTCCCAGGTGAGTACTCCCCTCTTCAGGCAGCATCCTGAGTTCCGTCACAACCGCTACTCCCCAATGAGTACCCTTCTTCTCTGGCATTTAACATTGCTCAGCTCCCCACATGACCATTTCTCTTGACGTTTTAGCCTGTCTTCCAGCAAGTCTACAATGCTACCTCCTCAATTCCACACGCATTTTCAAAGTTCAAGCTATATTTGATCTCCTCCCTTCCTTCCGAAAGCAATAGCAACACACAGTTAATGGGCCATGAGTCAGCCTCATCGCAAGTTACAATAATTACAAAAATAGAGGTGGAGGAAGCTTTCAGAAGAGGTTTCATAAGAGAGCTGGATAAATGCTTGAAAGTGATGAATTTAGAGGGCTATGGAGATGGGGATGGAGAATGAGACAAGGTGGGTAGTTCTTTTGGGAGTCAGTACAGATATAATATGTTGAATGGCCTCCTTTTGTAGTGTAAATTTCTATAATTCTATGATTATATTAGCGTTTATTTACCAGTCCAGGGAAAAGGACCGAATAAATCCGATATATATAGATTGCATTTTCATGAGGGTTTTTATAATCTGCTAAAATTTAGTGGGCAAAGATTGTATGGGTTACATTAATGCAATTTGTATTGTATACTTCTGGCTGATTGCCAAACTGAAACAGGACTATTTATTTATTTATATCAAATTTTTCACTTGCCTTGTTTACTGAATATTAACGGGCATGTAGTAAACATTAGCATTATACAAATCACTAAAACTTGTTCAACTAAAAATGAAACAGCCATTCAAGATGTAAAACATGTTGAACAAGCAGAACGATGCCTAGACAATGCGACTCAACCAAAGCAGCATCACATCTGCACTTGAGAATAATTCATTCATTCAGATTTTACAACAGCTTTGTCATTTTTACTTCAGCATCAAACGTGTTTGAGGGTACCTAGCACAGCAGGAATTGTTCAGTTGACAATAACAACAATGAAGTTTCTAGCAAGCCACTCAAAGTATGCAGATGTCTCTCGAGGCTGGCATTAAACATTAGTTGAACAACAACAGTTTATCCCACATAGAGATAGTAAGAACTGCCGATGCTGGAGTCAGAGACAACACAGCGTGGAGCTGGAGGAACACAGCTGGCCAGGCAGCATCAGAGGATAGGAAAGTTGACGTTTCAGGTCGGGACCCTTCTTCAGTTTATCCCACATTGTTTGAGTCTAACTAGAAGCTATAAAAAGATCACAAGGTAGGGCTGCAGAAATCTGAACCAGGAACAGTTTATTATACGTCCTTACAGCTACACAGTCAGACCTAGACTGTTGCTCAAGCTCGCGCCTCTGGATCATCTGACCCGATCTCTTAAAGGGGCAGCATGCACCCCCAACTACATGCAGAACACCCATCACTTGCTAAAACTAGATGGGTTGCCATATGTTTTGGAACCGTCAGATTTATCCATTTAAATTATTATTATTATTTCTACCATTTATTGTGCTGTTACCAGCCATGAAGATAAAAAATGTAAAATATTCAGTCCATGTTACAGGTGCCTGCAACTGTTATGTTACCTATCACAAACTTTAGAATGCCATGGATCATATCAATCCAACTGTCAAATACCAGACAGCAGTAAGAAATGCTGTAAAGCTAAACTATTACATCAAATGTGAACATGTTTGGCATTGCTATTCATTCTCTCTGCTTGAGGAAGCCCAGCAGACTACTGACTAATTCATTTAATTTTGCTCAACTTTGACAACGTTGGGGAAATTCACGAAGAACATGAATATGTTGACTGGAAAAGTTGCAAAAAATGTTGCCTATTAAAAAGAAATTCAGAAACAAAATAGCTTCTCATTACCAGTAAAAAACAAATTTAGCTATCACTCATTGTAATAAAGTTAACCTCCAAAGGATTGGAAGTAGCTGGGAAGATAAATGGGACATTTTAGCAATAATGGACAAGAAATGAGATCTTTGTAAAACAGAAGAATTACCATTTCATAATTAAATGGAAAAAGTGACTTGACTAAGGATAGTAACTCACTTGGTGTAACACCTTTCATGGATTAAGTGTCCTTGATGGCACTTCAGGGAAGAAACAGGCATTTGAGCAATACCAGGGTGAGGAAATGTGCCTGAAGGCATAATAATCAAATAGCTTTTGGGGAGGCTTTTAAAGGCACACAGAAGGGTAACAAATGGATGGATGTAGAGAGTTCCAAGGAGGACAGCAAAGTGGCTGAAAACAGGGTGAAGCTGAAAAAAGGGAGTTTGCACACAAATCCAGCTTTAAATGGCCAGGGCTGTGGGATGAAAGAACGGAAGGCGTTGTAATTAAAGGTACGAATTTCGAATTCAAGGCAGCATAGGCTGGAGATAAAACAAGACACACGGTGGCAGACATTTACATAGACAGGAACGGGGCAGGTTTCTGCCATTCAGTTATACTGTACCTCAAATCAGTTTTCTCACCTTTATTTATTCAAGTGCAGGCTGGAAAATTTCAATTTACCCAGCATGCACAACTTCTTCAGAAAAGACAGTGAAATGTGGAACTACACTTCGAGCCAGAAAGTGTTTCATGATTACACTTATATGGTCTGGCCCACATTGGTGCCCACATGTTTTGAACTCCTCCACCAGAGTAAATAATTTCTTTGTGGGTTGCATCTTGCATTGGTTTTTGGGCTGAGTGCAAATTACATCAGGTTTTTTCGAGGGATTTTCACAGCAAGGACCAGTGAGATTTCTTGCCATATCTTAGCCAGACTCACTTCTCTAACTGCCTGACCCATATTGTCCCTCGTGCCTGATTCCATCCCCACCTTATCATGTGTCATTCCTAGAACAACGTGCCACACGGTGGATATCCGCCACAAGACTGGCATTTTTTATGCCCGCGCCATCTTTAAAAGCCCATAGTGCACCTGGACAAGAACAGTCAGTCTGGTGCACTGTAAGGTTCCTAACATTTGCCCTGAACATGGCAAACAGGTAGAAATTGGCACATACTTTGCCAGCAGGAATCTGGAGTTCTACTGGATAGGGTACGCAGAAGTGGGCTTTCCTGTTACTCCAGGCCCAGCAGGGGAAGCTACAATACCAGACTATGCCAGCCTGATCCAAGGTTGCCACCTGGGACAGCGCAGACTCAGCTAACTGGAGGAATGCTCTGCAGTGTAGGAAGAAGGTCAATGTCCTCCTCTACTCTGCCAGCATCAGTGCCACTATCTTCTCTCCAGTACTTTGCACTTATTCTATCTCTACTACTGTACCCACCTCCCACTAACGGCCATGCTCCACACTCTTCCTATCGCCTGCAGCATCTTCCCTTAGTCACTCTCATCTACTCCAAACCCTGTCACCACAAGCTCTGCACTGCCTACTCACCACCACCTACCCCAACTCACCATCACATGCAGCAAAAATACCAACTGTGCTACCTGCCTTCATTTCCCATAATACCTGACCTTCTGCCTTTCCAGGAAGAAATCAGCACACAGTGAAGCAGAGAGTCAAGACGAACGGCGGGCTATGTGACATTCAGCTCCTCACCCCTAGGCTATCCTTGGCTTACTGATGTCAGAGAGCTTGTGTAGTTGTGGCCTACTTATTAAACACCTATTGGGGCATTGCCGCAAAGGATAAAATCCTGCCTACTATAATCTACGTTATCATTCTAGCCTGTAGAATTCTCTGCCACAGAAAGCACTTGAAGCCAAAATATTGAATATTTTCCAGGAGAAAATATAGTTCATAGGATTGGAGGGATCAAAGGCCATGGGGAGAAAGCATGACCAGAGTACTCAGTCAGATAATCAGCCATGATCACACTGAATGGCAGAACAGGCACAAAAGGGCCGAATAGCCTATTCCTGCTTCTATTTTCTAGCTCCTATGACTTACTGTGCCGGGGCCCCTGAGCGAAGGCTGTCCCCTTTATTTGACTGAGGCCTGCGGGCAACCATGAGAAGCTTCCTGTGTGTCAATGCTAAGCTGCAAAGCAAAGTAGAGGTCTTATGAGCCTGGCATCTCTAGCTGAGGGGGTAAAACTCATAAAGGCTGGACAAGATAACTCAAGAAAGGGTAATTCTGAGCATCCATGTGGACTCAGAATCAGTGAGCCATACAATAGCAAGTAAAGGCGCCACATGTCCATGAGCTGAGTGCATGTCCATGACCGCACAGCATCCTTATTGCTGCATTACAATGATTGTCTTGGTGCACCCTAAGATGCAGAATTGCCCTGTAAGTGGACTGAGGTTGTGTCATGAGGGTTCTTCGAGGCTGGTGCATGCTGGATCCCTTTATGCATTCACTTGGGGTTTGCGTGCCTGGTGCCCATACAGCATACCCTGAGATGGTGGAGCCTGATATGCAACATGGGGGTTCTCTGGAGCGAGGGGCAAGCTGAATTTACCAGCCACCCACTCTGGTTTCCACTTTGAGATTTCTCAACATCTAGTTTATTCGGACTGTTTAGTAAGCTAGGAAACTGAATTAAAATAAGGAGACTTGATCTATTAATAAGGCATTTAACAAGCTATAATCTTGCTTAATTGTTAACTCAAACACCTTCATCGAAGTATAAAATCTGAGGTAAAATACTACCGATGTCAATAGGCCTCGTCAGATCTGTCACCCGATTTTGCCATCGCTGAAAATTCTATAAGACTCCGCACTCTAGAACTATTCTATTGATTCGCTGTTTCATTTTTAAAGACTTCCATGAGATGACCCCTTCATCATTTAAACTGAAGGGCATTCTTCTTGAGATGCAGTATACAGAACAGAACATTGTTCTCTAGATAGAATGTGAACCAGGGCTTCATATAACTACTAAAGAATAACTTCCTCCCTTGGTATAGCAGCGCAATGTGATAAAGATCAACATTACATTTTGATTTTTGATTGCTTTTTGTACTGCGATGTATAATTGGATACCCAACTCCATTTGACTTTCTTGATCCAAAATGGGTTAACTAACATCCCCCAAGCTTAAGTTTATTTGCCACAGCTTTCCACTACTCACTTAATCTGTAATAATTTATTCCCATTTTCACAATTAACTGTACCTTCTAATTCATGTTACCCACAAATTTGGGTGCACAACTTCATCCTTTTCATTCAATTCATTGACATACATCATAAAAAGCTGATGACGCAGGACAAATCCTCAAGGAACACTCACTTTCCATTTCTCATGACAGTCACCCAAGTGTGTCACTGAGTGAAATTCCCTACTAATGCAAGGTAGAAACAATTCTATACTCTGGACTCCATGTGATCAGACTCAGGTGAAGGTCCAAATTCATTTCAGAGTCTGGCAACGTGCGATCAAGCCAAGCTCAAGTCCCAGACTTGAAAATCCACCTTACCTACTGTAACACCCAGTCCTGTGTTGTTCTTAGAAGTTATTTTTAGGTATTCACTCCTTCAATCTTATAAACTATCTCCAAGCAAATGTGTTACTCGTGATATGTCACTCATGCAACACGGTGCAACAGTAGCACCATATGGTATTTCTTTGCTTTAGCTTCCCTAGTTGCAATCATACCAGGCTCCTTTTCCAGGATTTCCGTTGGACAACTTTATGCCCATGGAAACTACAGTGTTTCTGCTGTAAGTCAGATTACAAAAAGGTTTCATTTGTTTTATTCTGGTCACAGCTAACATCTACTTACCGGCATTGGCATTTTACAGGAGGCGATGGCCTAGTGGTATAATCATTGGTCTATTAATCCAGAGACCCAGATAATGTTCTGGGGACCTTGGTTCGAATCGCATCACGGCAGATGGTGGAATTTAAGTTCAATTTTAAAAAACGTGGAATTAAGAGTCTAATGATGACCATGAATCCATTGTTGATTGTCGGAAAAACCCATCTAATTCAGTAATGTCCTTTAGAAAAGGAAACTGCCATCCTTACCTGGTCTGGCCTATATGTGATTCCAGACCCACAGCATGTGGTTGACTCTTAACTGCCCTCTGGGCAATTAGGGATGGGCAATAAATGCTGTTACCTCGTGATGCCATCATCCCATGAATGAATAAAGGAAAAAGATGCTTTGGGATCAAACATCACAATCAATACACTTTTAAATAACAAGACCTGTACTTAGCATCATGCTCTCTAACTTGTACTATTAGCCAAAAAGAAGAAAATGCAATTTTTTGCTGTCCACAAAAGCTGAAAGTCTTGAACATTAAATTGGATTACTTCCAAGTGACGGAGCTAGAAAAGCTTTATACTTTATAAATATTAAACACAGCTGCTTTCTTCTTTCCCTCTCCATCAGTTAACTTAGAATTTCTAGTAGAATTGAGATGTGACCTTTAATATATTTGATTTTGTAAATCCCTCATTTTATTTCTCTATGCTAAATACTGATAAAATATTTCATTGGCACCCAATAAGGCTCCTGTCCAACCTCTGCATAATACAATAGCTGGTAAAGATAATGACAAAAAAAACCTTTTTCATATCATTTAAATACAGATTTAATCAAACACTGTTTCAAAAAAAATATTAACCTACTGGTGCTCACTCCTCAATACCGATTCCTGGCTGAATTGAAGAGCCTGATGTAGGACAAATCAGTGCCTGTGAAATGAATTTGGTTTGGTCAAGGTTAGCACAACAATGCTGCACTTTCACTCGTCTATCTGAATTAGTTCAGTAGGCAAGCGGGAATATTAATCCACTTGCAATCCATAAACAAAAATTAAATCTATTTTTGTTCCAGTTTTCAATAGAATTCTATCTCAAATGACTGCAAATTAATGGCCACCACTTACTCAGGTCAGTATTCCATCGACTGGCACAGCAGAAGGTGATTCTACTGACGTTACTGAATATACAGATAGATCATTTCTCCCCACTAATCTTTTTATTGGTGAGTTCAACTAGGTGCACATTCCCTAGAATTGCAAAGTCACCTCATATCTCAAGCACACCCAAATCATGTCTACTGGATTATTCCTTTTTTTCTCCCCTTGGAAGCTTGTATAAATGTGTCTGTACAAATTTGGTAAGAGGTTCTGAGCAGCAACCTAGTGCTTCAGCCCTGCTCCTGAGAGTTAGCAATTCCAGACTCGCCATTCCAATCAACAAATCTTTCTGCTCTTGTTTCTGCCAGGAAATTCCAACCCTAGTTTCAACCACTAATCTTATTGCCATCAGTTACTTCAATCAGTAAAACTTGTCCACTCCATTAGCCAAAGCTCAATTCCTATTGACACCTGCCATCAGACTAAAATAAATCACAAATCCCATTGTATAGTGATTTACAGGGCCACCCCTACAATATTTGTATCCAAGAATGAATCATGGCATCAGAAGCTCTCACAGATCATGGAGTACTTTTGATGCTGCATTTTGAATGCACTCACTTTTTCGGAGTCTAAGCAAACCTCAGCAAATTTAGAGACATCTCACTCACCCGGAGAATAAATCTGCGACTCCTACACAGTCATCCACTTCATTTATATTTGTAGAAATGACTTCATTGAACATGATCATCCGAAGAGCAAAAATCTCACAGCAGAAACATGCTCCGTGAGTAACACAATATTGCAGCTTCCAAATGAATTGTTTCTGAAAGATTCCATCCTCACTTCCATCAGGATAAACCCCAAGGAGTGTTTTGATAAACTGTCTTTTAAGGTACACAAATTACACTGGAATAATTAACAAATAGAATGTTTCCCATACCACGTCGAGCATTTTTGATTACTGCATTTCATTTCAGCAGAACCAATTTCTCAATGGAAAAAGGACAGAGTGTACGTAATACTCACAACAGGGAGATTGTCATGTGAAACCTTTGTCGCAGGCCATGAAACATCACAAACGACTTTGGTGGGAAAGATCGGGCTGTCACTTCACAGTATGGCTTCTCATATCCTCCTGAAGGACAATTACACTTGAATCCGCCTGCTGGGAGGTTCGTGCAGGTTCCGCCATTTCTGCACACACCCGGAGAGCAGTGCCCAGACTGACTGTCCACTTCGCAATGATCACCTGACCAGAGTTAAAGTGCAAATGTCAATGAAAGCACATCACAGATATAATCCCTTCCACTCAATAAAATCCAGCTTTTTTCTCATAAATCCGGTGGAAGTTGGAACATTACTGTGTATACTGATCAGTGTCGCTTGGGAAAAAAAAACGCCAAGTTAAATGTGGCACCGCAGCAGTTTGAGAATAATAACACTAGCTATGTGAAGCAGATTGTTTCAAAAGTGGAAGTTTTCAACATCCTCACAGCAACACAGAAAGAAACAATGCTAAGAAAGTTAAAAAATGTGTCCAGGTCAGCCCAAGAACCAAACTGACATCCTAAAACTGGAGATAGCAAGAACTGCAGATGCTGGAGTCAGAGATAATAGGGTGGAGCTGGAGGAACACAGCAGGCCAGGCAGCATCGGAGGAGCAGGAAAGTTGATGTTTCGAAGGGTTCTGACCTGAAACGTCAACTTTCCTGTTCCTCTGATGCTGCCTGGCCTGCTGTGTTCCTCCACCTCCACATTGTATTATCTCCTAAAACTGGACACAGTTTTTATAGATGTCTGACTATTAAGATCTTTACTAAACAAAATTACTTGCAATACAATTAAATTAATATCCATTTCCTTATTTATGTTTTCTCAAAAAGGTTTCATAAAAAGATCATAAGGCCACTGCAGCATTAAACCATCATTCTACTGATTGTTTGAATCAGCTGTTTCGAAGAGCTATACAACTAAAAGCACACCCTCGCTGTCAATACAGTGATTATTGATGACATGCACAGGTGCGTACATTTCCACTACTGTGGTGGTTAGCTTGAGCGTGGGATGGAATTAAGCCAACTCCTAAAGCAAATAGAAGGAGACCCTTGTCCATACAACTTTCATCTTCCCTGGAGACAGTGGGCCCTTTAAACAGTTTCCAGACTGACCAAGGTCTCTACGCACTGCCCAATATCAGTGGCGTCACCAAGACCATTCAGGCTGCATTGCAGGCTAAACAAAGACTCACACTGTTGAGGAACATCCAATGACTAAACATGAAGGTGGGTATAAATAACTCCATCCAGCCACTAATGTTATTTGGTGCTGTAACTTTGCACACACTGTATTAATAAATAAATAACCCCCAATCGTTCCTCATAGTCTCATGTCAATTCATAGCACTTAACATACATTTGCCTTATATATGTATATGCACACACACCAATGAATCCTATAGCTACAACAGAATATATGAAACTGCTTACAAAGCACCCTTTCATAATTTTGATTTTATAAAAAACTTGCTGCTGCAACAATCCTTTAAAATTGGCAATCAACTTGAATTCTCAGGCATTAATATCAGAATCTAAAAGCACTTACAAGCCAAACCTAAATGCATATGCCTAGCTGATAGCCCACACTTCCTCAAAAGGTTTAACACTGTTGACACAGAGTGTCTCTAGGGAGAAGGAAAAACTTTATCTGACTGGCAGCTTTATGTTGATGCTGTATGCTATTTTTCTGCAATCTCTTTTGTCAATAACTCAATAATTTCCACACAGTAAAAAGGCTGTGGGGCAATCGAGAATGTGAGGTCACAGTTTTAGGACAAGGTGTAGCAGATTTAAAACAGGGAAAGTTTCTTCTTTCAAAGGGTTGTGACTCTGTGGTATTCACTACCCCACAGTGTAGTGGATGCTGGGACACTGAGTAAATTTAGGGAGGAGATAGATGATTGTTAATTATAATGGATTGAAGGGTAGTGAAGAGTGGGCAGAAAAGTGGAGTTGAGGCTGCGACGAACCAGCCACGATCGTATTAAATGGTGGTGCAAGCCCAAGGGGCTGAATTGCCTACTCCTGTTCCTAGCTCTTATGTTCGCATGTTCTGTTCTGTGTATAAAGTGCTTATAACTTCTGCTATTGATGCTTTAAAAGTCTAGTTTAAAACAATCTCATAAGGTTGCAGTAACAGAAGTTTTTAAAGAAAATTATGAATGGGTGTTTTTATGAAGGTCCACATCTAAAGATCTTGTTACAATATGGTTCATTGGTTCTGTACAAAGTGGATACCAAAATGCCCTGAGTTAGCCTAGAGGATGAGAGAGGCCCTGGGAGGTTCGGGAGACATGAGTTAATATGGACAGGGCATGATAGACACATTTGGCCCTTACCTTTAAACGGGTTTATGAATCCAGACTGCAGCTCATGACTCCTCCAAGTGTCCATGAACCATGTCATGAAGAAGCTGGTCTGACTGCAGAAGAAATTGTCGGGGGCTAGGTGATGCCTACCTTCACAATGAAGCCAGCCAGGTTGGGAGTGCAGGGTGTGGGCTTTCCTACTCCACCCTTATTCTATGCCACAAAATATTTGGAGCATTGGGAACGGATTGGATAACTTTAGAATAGAAAAACTTTCAAATTTTTGATTTCTCCACTTAAAAGCAGGAATTTATCCCCATGGATGAAATAAACGAACAAACATCAGTGGAAAAAAAAAATGCCTATAGGGAACATGTTTTCTTCTCAGATAATTTAAATTTGCTGTTAACAGAAATTTGCCTTACTTATGAAGGTTAATTTCTAATTTATATGCTGTCAGTAAATATACATTGTTTTTGAGAAAGCATTTTATATTTCTTTTCTAGACCATGTGAGTTGTAAATAATGCATGCTATGTCAGTTTATCAACATCAGTGACTGTTATAAACAGTGGGACTTTTATATGGTTTCTTCTATTAGCAAGGGGACATTAAATATTGTTACTCTATAATAGATTGTTTTAGTGGAAGTTCAGTGCAGTTTATCAATAATTGATGGAATCAGAAGCAGTATATTATATCAGATAACATTATTAGCGGAGGACAGTGGAACAATGAAGTTAACTTTTAACCTAGCTTCAAATTATATTCACACTATTGGGACCGGCATCTCCTGTCTCTGATGGCTGTCCAAGCAGAATAATATTGAGTCGGTTAAACCCATTTGAGAGTACAGGCAAACCCATAGAATAAAAGCGCCATTAAAACCACATTGAGTATCACCAAGAATAAAAATTCCACTGCACTACTTTTGGCATATGCTGGGAGAGCATAGATCAACATTTGGATATTCCAACATGTGATTTTGCATCTGTCGACACAACATCATGAGACAGCATAGAATAATTTCCTAAAAATTCCTCCAGGGAACAATAACATAAAATTTTATCACAAAAGAGGCAAACTCACTCAACAGACATGTAGCTGCTCGATACATTGGCCAAATGGGAAATATTTAAAACCAACCAAAGGGAGGGCTTTTTTTTTTAAAAGTAGTCATGTGCTAGAGGTGGTAACCTCCTGGTACTCTGTATGGAAGACATTAATTTTAAGTGATATTTTCTTAGCAAGGAATATGATGTAGGAGGTGAGGTACATCAAACAGGACATTAGTGAGATGGCATGTGGTATAACAGAACAGGATGCCAAGAACTGTTTAAGACAGTTTTACTTCCTCCATTATGATTTTACCATGAATAAAGTAACCATAGACAACATACTTTATATTAATAAGGAGTTTGCTTCGGGCATTATTATTTCCTGCTTCAGCATTCAAAACACATTCACTATTAAAATCACCATTCTTCTTGGCCTGCTGTGTTCATCCAGCCCTGCACCTTGTTGTCTCGGATTCTCCAGCATCTGCAGTTCCTACTATCTCTCATTCTTCAGAGTATACTAGTTCTACCCGTCCCACAGCAAAAAAACATGAGTGCCGTATCAAATAAGACTACATTTCAGTCATTTCCAATTTCATGGAACCTCACTTGTAGAGACAGGTTTTGCACAAATACACAGGGCAAGGTGGTGGTGATGGGCCCAATATACTGTTATGGTCTCAATCTAGGCTGGTAACTATTTTAAAAGAAATTCAAAATCCAGGGTTTCTTGGTGAAAGTGTGAAGCCACAAGATTCCATATTTAAAACAATTTTTATGGTACAAAAATCAAACTAAGCAAACATTAAATGGTCTTGTGTTGCATGTCATTGTCAGTATGGCTTTAACAGATATAATATAGTAATGATAACATGAGCATGGAGGATATTTAAGTTTCATACTACTGTAAGATCATCTGAAGCATGACAGACTATTGCAAGTATATTCCTCTGTTGTAACTTAATAGTTAAACAAAATTGCCTAAAGAATACGATTTTTGCATAGAGTTGTAAGTTGTAAAAAAAAATCTATTGAACCCTTCAATACCATGATATTCCTGTCCATTTTTTTGTGTAACGGGAGATAACGGCATTTCAAAGACAATGTGCCAGACACCCCCATCACCATCTCTAGGTCAGGTCTGTCCCACCAGCAGACAGACTCACCAAACATGGCAACAGAGTGATATACTGTCAGGAAGGACTTAGTCTAGTAGTATTCAACTCATAACCCCATGAAATCCCATGGCATCAGGTCAAAGAGAGGCAAGGAAACCTGTTAATTACAACCTACCAACTACCTTTCACTGACGAAACAATAGCACTCCATGCTGAACACTACTTGGAGCAAGCAGTGAGGGTGGTAATGGCAGAGAACATACTCTGGATGAAGGACTTCAATATCCATCACCAAACATGGCTCAGCTACACCATTATTGACTGAGATACTGAGCCGGCCAAGTCTTAAAGAATGTAGCTACTAGACTGGGTCTGCAGCAACTGTGGAGCAACCAACAAGAGGGGAAAAAAATCTAACTGACCTTATCCTTATCAGATGCGCAGATGCCCATGGCAGTATCGGTAGGAATGTCTATCGCACAATCCTTGTGAACATGAAGTCCTATCTTCACAATGGGGATACACTTAATTGTGTTGTGTGGTACTATTATTGTGCTAATTGGAACAGACTTCAAACAGATATAGCATCTCAAAATTGGGCACTCATAAGGTGTTGTAGGTCATCTTCAGTAGGTGCATATTCACCCACCATCTGTAATCTCATGGCCTGGCACGTCCACCACTCTAACAATATCACCAAACTAAGTGATCAACCCTGGTTCAATGAAGGAATGCAATGCCAGGAGCAGCACCAGAGAGGGTGAAAAATGAAGTGTCAACTTGGTGCAATACGACACAGGACTACTTGCAAACAGAGGAAGCTGCATGCAATAGACAGGGCCAAGCAACCTCACAAACATTATATCTACCTCCAGCGTCAAAATGGTGATGGACAATCAAACCATTAAACTTGAGGCACCTCAAATATCACCATCCTACATAACGGGGGAGTCCAACATATCAGTGCAAAAGACAAGAGCAAAGCACTTACATTCATCTTCGGCCAAATGTGTCGACTGGATAATCCATCTCAGCCACCTCATGAGGTCCCCTTTATCATAGTTGCCAGACTTCAACCAATTCAGTTAACTCAATTCATCAAGCAGCCGCCAAAAGCACTAGATACTGCAAAGTTTATGGGTCCTGATAGTGTTCCAGAAATAGCACTGAAAACATGTGCTCCTGAACCAGTTGTGGTCCTAGCCAAGCTGTTCCAGTACAGCTACAACATTGACATATACCCAACAGTGCAAAATTGTCCATATATCTTGCATATAAAAAGCAAGACAAAACCAAATCAGCCAATTCCCACCCTCTAAGTCAATGCTCAAAATGATGGAAAATATTGTCAACAATCTTTTCAAGCAGTACTGCTCAGCAATAAACCACTCACTAATGCCTGGATTTCACAAAAGGCCACTCAACTTCTGACCATATTACAGTCGCGGTCCAAACATGAACAGAAGAGCTAGACTTCAGATGTGAGGTAAGAGTGAGTGTCCCTGACATCAAGGCTACATTTCATCAAGGAGCCCTCACAAAACTGAAAAATGGGAGGGCTCTCCAATGGGTGGAGTCAAACGTAGTAGAACAGGCACCAGTTGTAGTTGTTGGAGATCAGCCATCTCAGCTCTAGGTCATCACTGCAGGAGTTTTCCAAGATAGGGTCCTAGGCCCAACCATTCTCAGCTGCTTCATCAATGACCTGCCCTCCATATGAGGTCAGAAGTGGGAATGCTCACTGATGATTGGATAGTGCTCAATACCATTCATGACCGCTCAGACACTGATGAAGCTCATGTTCTTATGCAGCAAGACCTGTACAATGCACAGGCTTGGGTTGATAAGTGGCAAGCAAAATTCATGCCACACAATGCCAGGCAATGACCATCACTATAAGACCATAAGTAATAGGACCAGAATTCGGCCATTCCACACACAGAGTCTGTTCTGCCATGGCTATGTTTCTCAACCCATTTTTCTGCCTTCTCCTTGTAACCTTTGATCCCCTGACTAATCAAGAACCTATCTTTCTCTTAAATACACTCAGTGACTTGGAATCCACAAATTTCTGTGGCAACGAATTCCTCACATTCACTACCCTCTGACCGAAGAAAATCTTCCTCTAAAAGGTCATCCCTTCACTCTCAGGCTGTGCTGTTGGGTCTTAGCCTTTCCTGCTATTAGAAACATCTTCTCTATGTCCACTTTATCCAGGCCTCTCAGTATTCTGGAAGTTTCAAGATCCATCTCATTTCATTTCTATCATCCATTTCTAAACTACATCAAGTACAGACCTAGAGTCTTCAAAAGGTCCTCATAGGACAAGACCTTCATCCAGGGATCATTCTTGTAAACCTCCTCTAGAACCCCTTCAAGGTCAACAAATGCTTCCGTAGATATGGTGCCCAAAACAGTTCGTAATATTCCAAATGTGGTCTGACCAGAGCCTCAGCAGTACATCCCTGCTCTCGTATTTTAACCCTCTCAAAATGAAGGCTAACACTGTCTTTGCCTTCCTAACTGCCAACTGAACTACCTGTTAACCTTGACAGCATCCTGAACAAAGACTCCTAAGTCCCTTTGTGCTTCAGATTTCCGAAGCCTTTCCCTGTTTAGGAAATAGTCTGCGCCTCTATTCTTCCTACCAAAGTGCACAAGCTCACACTTTCCCACATTGTATTTTATCTGCCACTCCTTTGCCCATTCTCCTAGCCTGTCCAAGTCCTTCTGCAACCTCCCTGTCTCCTCAACACTACCTGTCCTGTTGCACAGCTCTGTGTCATCTGCAAACCTAGCAACAATGCCCTCAGTTCCTTCACCTAGATTGTTAAGGTATAATGTATCTCCAACAGATAGAATCTAAATATTGACACTTGACCTTTAATGGCATTACAAAAATCACTGATTCACCAACTAACAACATCCTGGGGATTAGCATTGACAAGAAATTGTACAACGCAGATCAGAGACCGAGAATTCACCTCTCGACTCCTCAGCGTATACCCAGGGCAGGAGTGTGATGGAATACGCTGCACTTGTTTGGATCACGGGAGAGGAAGTTATGGCTTTGATAACATTCAAGAGGTTTGACACCATCTAGGACAAAGCAGCTGGCTTGATTGGCACCTTTCATATTCACTCCCTTCACCGCTGATGCATAGTGGCAGCAGCAATGCACAGCCGTTCACCACCAAGGGTCCTCGAGCAGCACATTTCAAATCCACGCCATCAACTATTAGGCGGATAAGGACAGCAGTACGCATAGGAATATCACCAGCTCCAAGTTCTTCTCACACTACTCTGACTAGTAACTATATTGCAGTTTCTTCAGTGCTGCTCAGTCAAAATCCTGGAACTTTCACCCTCAGAGCACTGTGTGTCGCACACCCCAAATGACTGCATTGGTTCAAAATGGCAGTTCACTACTATTGTTCAAGGGCAGTGAGGGGTTTGCAATAAATGCTAGCTTGGCTACCCTACATAATATGTATTAGTAAAACAGATGCTGAAAATCTGAAGTAAAAAACAGAAAATTAAGAAGAAACTCATAACCTTTAGCCACATCTGGGGAGACAGAAACAATTAACATTAACAGCGACTGTTCATCAAAACTGTCATCAATCTGAAATTTAAACTCTGTTTCTCTCAGCACAAGTACTGCTAGGTCTGAATATTTCCAGAATTTCCTGTTTTTATTTCAATCTAGGTGAAAGAATGTAGTACATCAGGACACACACACACACACACACACACACACACACACACACACAGAGGTAACATGCAATATTGTAAATAGGCAGTGTTCCAAATAAGTACATTTATTATGAACATTTAAGGGCTAGAAATTAAGACAACTTGCCAAGTTCAAGAATTCTACAGCTTGATATGATTATGATGACAGAAGTTGAACTGTTTGGTAGTTAGTTATGAACAATCCCATACTAAAAGAGTGAACTGAAAAGGAAAGACATCCCAACACCACCTGTTCTTCATCTCATATCTGTAAATAAAAAGCATGTAAGTATATAGTTAATATCATTGCAACCACCAGAAAATATCTTGGCATAACGTATGTGATTCTGCCGACCATGTCACTTTTACCTTTGTTATCACTTCATCCACTTCAAAAGCAATTTTCGACTTCCCTGCAACTGCTAAGTAATTTTGACCTTGTCAAAACAGCTGTAAATTCCAAATTACGCATTATTAAAATCAGATCATTCATAGAAAGGATCGTGATATTTAAAAAGATATGATTCTCTCAAGATGTAATTTCAGAATCCAATTCAATTACTGCCTTATTTCTCATTTACAATTAATTGCCCTGAATAATTGAAATTTAACAGCATTTTACGTATCTCAACAGTCACATAGTATTTACTTCTTTCAAAGATCTGCAATTGTTTGAATGACACACTAAGCTATTCTTTATGATTTAAATCTTTTTCAAACCTATATCCTGAAAATCAACAAATATTATCTGACCTGTGTCAAATAGTTGCTTATACAATTTATACAATGTTCAAATTATGACAGTGCAATAAAGCAGAAATGTCTTTACTTCAAAATATCATGAAACCGAGGAAAGCAAATAGAACAGTATGGATTGTTACGAACAAATGGATAATACATTATTAGGTTGAAACCTAATCTGATTATATGCTGCCTGCAAGCTGCTGTCAGTATTTTCTGGATTGATGCAATCACTTAACCTGTTTGCACTGTTGCCGATGGTATGTCAAGGCACAGCATAAACTGCAAAGAAATGACCCAGAGAATCTGATGCAAGAATTTAGAGAAAAGCCCCTGAATATACCTTAAGCATCTCCATCCATTATTCCTAGATGCTTAAAATCATGCCCAATATAGAACTTTCCAGCTTTCACATCCTCTCCACCCACCCCAATCTAGCAGTCCCCGTTGAAGTATGGTTCTGCCTTTTGGTTCACTCAAGCGTTCATTTCTCAAACAGAACTTGAACTGTTGAATACTGGACAGTGTCTAAGCCCCACCAGAAACTATTCTTACCTGACCTCTACATTTCCAACAAGAAGCATCAAATACAGGGACTGTAGTGGAAGTTCATTCAGACTTCTTCCCAGGAAAGTGGGACGGTCCTATAAACATAACATTGGGTAAACTGCTCTGCATTCTCTCGATTTTTGAAGAATGAGAGATGATCTCATGGAACTTGCAATGTACTCAAAGGGACAAAACAGGGTAAATGTCATGGATCAGCTGTAATTGCACAGAATTTCAGGCAGGCTCAACGGGCTGAAGTGCTTAATCCTGTTCCTGTGTTCCAAATATTAGTCTGAAATAAGTTTAATTTCACCATCACTATCCTAGACCACATCTATTTCCAGGTGAATATGTCTCTGTAGGAATGACCGTTCTAGGTCACTTTGTGCATTCAAAGAGGCAGATATGGAATAGTGAGTGGCAATGATGCCCTAGACTGCTATTGGTGTCCCCAAGTTGAAGAAGGGATCAGAATACAGGCAAAAGTTAATAAAATATTCTAAAACAAACATTAATTATAAATATTCTAAAAATTTAAAAAGATAAAAATTCTTCAGACCAATCACCTCACGTTATTTTATATCCAGTGACTAATAAAGGTCTAACGTTATCATAAAGGTGAATACAATCTGTCTCCCAGCTTGTTCAAAGATGAGCATCCTACTGCAATGACATAGGCTTAATGTTGCACCACCATGGGCTTTCAAAAATTCTTTAATCTTCAGCTGAAAGCCACGTACTTTGTTCTCAGTTTTCCTTTTCCTCCAGTTCCTCTCCAAGGAATTTAGGGGTTTCCTCTTCATTTGCAACTTCTCTTTGATTCGGTTATTAATTTATTCTCTGGTGCTATCACTGGAGGGGATGAACTGACTATGTTTTATTCATCAAAAAAGCACAATGCTCTACACATTCTTTCCAATGCATGTACGCTCTGCATTCAAAAGCTTCAGGTTAATGCCTGTCAATCCCATCCCCAACATACAATTATAGAGTTTAAAGATGTTTGGTGTTTCAAAGCAAAGCTCCAACTTTGAAATAGTCAGATTTCTTCTGTTAAACCCTTAACCTTTTAAAACCATGGGCTTTCATCCTGAATAAAAGCTGGAAGTCTGTTGACAATTTGATAAGACTGTTATCAACAGTATGCTATAGCTGTCTCAGAAATAATGCTGCCACATGCAAATTCAGTTTTTCACATTTTAGATTGTTTTGAAAGTTAATGAGTGACATTCAGCAAAGCAGCAATACAGTTTGATATTTGGATAGGGAAAGGGAGAGGGAAGTCTCAGGCTTGTTTCCAGATTTTGTTTATATAACAATCACAGTCGTAAGAAATAAACAGGAAATTGAAATGATTAAAATGTGTAAATTCAGAGTTATACTGTAAAATCTCAATGCATTACAAAATGACAACCTAACAGAGCATGAGAAAACTAACTGGCGGGGGGTTAGATACATTTGCATCGGAAGCAGTTCAATGACAGTTCATTCAGCTGTTGTCTTATGTGGAAATCTTGAATAGGTTGTGCTTATACTCATTAAAGTTTAGAAGAATAAGAAGTGATCTTAATGAAATGTACAAGATTCTCAGGGGACTTGACATGGTAGATGCTGCCAGGATGCTTCCCATGTGGAGGATTCTAGAACTGGGGAACAAAGTTTGAAAATAAGAAGCCCCCTCCATTTAGAGATGGAGATAAGGAAGAATTTCTTCTCTCAACGTGGTCTCAAAATTTTGAATTGGAACTGAAAGTTGGAACTTTGAATACATTCAACACTGAGTTAAACAGATTTTTAATGAAACAGTGAGTCAAGGATCAAGCAGGACAGTGGAATTAATGCCACAATCAATTAGCCATTGCCTTAATGAATTTTGTTCCTATTCCATATGATTCTATATTGCACTGTTTCAATTCCTCCAAATATTCCAAAGCACTTCTTGGTAATTAACTATTTTTCAAATGTCACTGTTGTCGCTTAGACCAAAGCAGAAACCAATTTGCACACAACAAATTTTCAAATTTTAAGATGAATAGTCAATTAAACAGGCTTGGTGCTGTTTTTTTAAAGATAAAAGACATTTTGAGAGGACTTGAAAATAAAAGCAGGGATGTATTCCTAAGGCTTTATAAGGCTCTGGTCAGGCCACATTTGGAGTATTGTGTGCAGTTTTAGGCCCCATATCTCAGGAAGGACGTACTGGCCCTGGAGCAGGTTCAGAGGAGGTTCATGAGAATGGTCCCAGGAATGGAAAGCTTAACATATGAGGAACGTTTGAGGACTCTGGGACTATACTCATTGGAGTTTAGAAGGATGAGGGGGGATCTAATTGAAACTTACAGAACACTGAATGGCCTGGACAGAGTGGATGTTGGGAAGATGCTTCCATTGGTAGGAGAGACTAGGACCCGAGGGCACAGCCTTAGAGTAAAGGGAAGATCTTTTAGAATGGAAATAAGGAGAAACTTCTTCAGCCAGAGAGTGGTGAATCTATGGAATTCACTGCCACAGAAAGCTGTGGAGACCAGGTCATTGAGTACATTTAAGACTGAGATAGATAGGTTCTTGATTATCAAGGGGATCAAGGGTTACAGGGAGAAAGCAGGAGAATGAGGTTGAGAAACTTATCAGCCATGATTGAATGGCGGAGCAGACATGATGGGCGAATGGCCTAATTTCTGCTCCAATGTCTTTATGGTCTATGGTCTTATGGTCTAAATGTCGGCCTGAATTACAGAAGAATTCCCTATTCTTATTTAAAAATATGATGGTATCTCTAACACCTATCTGAACAAGCAGACTTAATATTTAATAAAAACCAAAAGAACTGCAGATGCTGTAAATCAGGAACAAAAACAAAAACAAAGTTGCTGGAAAAGCCCAGCAGGTCTAGCAGCATCTGTAAAGGAAAAAACAGAGTTAACATTTCCGGTCTGGTGACCCTTCCTCAGAACACACTTAATATTTATCCAAAAACACAATGTTAGCCACAATGCAGCACCAACCCAAAAATGGACTCAAGTGTCAGCCTCCATCGTGTGCTCAAGTCCTAGAAGGGGACTTAAACATTGCTAAAAGGGGACAAGAAGTTGAAGTTGAAGCTTATTGTCTTGCACTAATCAGAACTAGGGTGCAAGAAATAGACATGAACAAAGGGATGCCATTTTATACAGCATGAGAAGTGGGTGCTGATTGGTTATACCATCACTGACATGAAAATACAGCAAGACCAATTATCTATTGGTAAATTTCCCTACTTGAGCTACCAGTCTTGATAGCAAAAATCCAGTTCTCAAATGTACTTGTTTCACCTATCCAGAATCCAAAGGTGTAACACATTGATAGATAAGAAAGCTATGATGAAGCATGGAAAATTTTCTCAGGTACCATATTTTTCCCTTATGATCTTCTGAAAAGAGTGGACAGTGTTTTCTTTTTTAAGCTTCTCCTACTTAGTCTAGTCATTGCTCATGTTGAGAGCATAATTCAAAACATAAAGGTTCTGCCAGATTATTTATTTGTGGGTGAAACTGTACCAAATGTAAAGATGTCTGTGTTAGAAATTCATGTAATTCGCATTTTCCAAAACAGAACCTATGCAGGAACCAAACCTCTCAGTCCAAGGATATATAGGCTAAAAGAACAATAAAGGAAATTTGTAGCCTTTACAATCAACTAAATTCTACAGTCAGCCTAGCCATAATAGATCACTCAACATAGGTCTTGGAAGCCAGTGCAGATGAGTCAACATCCCACTATAATGTGTATTTAAACACTGAGTCACCAGTAGATCCTGATCCTACTGTATGCTTCAATGAATAATGCTATTATTTGCTATGATGAGAGGTCACTGCTCTGAAACTGTTCACAGATGCTGTCTGATCTAATGGGTACTTTCTAATATCTTCATTCTTATTTTAGCTCTCGAGCATCTACAATGTTTTCTTGTTTTAAGGAATTATTGTCTAGTATCTGATACTCAGAACTCTTTAGGGGGGATCTCCCACACCCTGTCTGAGATAAGGGAATCATTCCCTCTATCTAATTGTGGTAATTTTCTTTTAAAAAATCTAATTGAAAGAACACCTATGAACCAGCTTAAAATATTGTGCAGTACAACTTAAAAATTCAACCTTGGACTAGAATGGTGATTGCAGGAGATTAAAATCCTTATCTTGCCAAACGAAACTGAATGATGTAAAGAACAACAGGGAATTCAATCACATTATAAATGTTAAGCAGCTGGCCAATCCTTAAAAATTGCAGCCTGTGCTGCTAGTACCTATACAAGATCCAAGAGGCACCTATGCAAGAGGCACATTCTAATAAATACGGAACTACAGCCGCGAGGCAAGCTTCCAACTGCACAGACGCTAAAGTTAGTTGCATTCATGAGTATCAAACCACCCAACTGGTTACCAGCACCAGATGAAGAACCAAGTACCTTTTACTTTTTTTAATGTCTGCTGTTACTGAGCATATAATGCATTCCTAAACACAACCTTATCTCACTGATAAACCTGTAAAATCAATTCTAGTACTGAGTGATGAGGAAGTCAGAATATATTCATTTTGCTTCTGGATCTAAGTTTCAATCCAGTCCATGTCGTTATGCTAGTCTATAAAAGTATGATATTAAATTAGTTGGTGAGGCTTCCATACACAGTCCCTTGTGGTTTTGGATTCATACACCAACAGTCTAACTTGAAAGATCACAAAGGTTGCTGCTAAGAGAAATTGATAGATTCACACAAATGCACTAGAGTGATCGCTGAAGTTTGTATTATTTCGGACAACACTAATAGCTTTGCTGTACATTTTACAGTGGCACTCCTCAATTTTAATAAGAGTAGACTATCTCCTCAGTATGAGTAAAACACGTCATCTAATAAACAAAGGTACGTTACATCCAGGAAAGAAATTCTATTTTAGAAGGAGACACACTATGCAAGATGACTTATATCATTAAATTTAATCTTGGAAAAAAAATTGTGAAAAATTGGAATCAAGTTTCTGGGGTAGGTATCCTACCCACTGAGCTCTGCTGGTCAATCAGTCGTTGGTAGGATTTGCACTCAATTCTGCCACTCAGCAGGCTGTGACTTCTGCTGGAATGACAAACCCCTCCCAAACATAAGTTTAATGACCCTGAGGAGGCCCGGCCCATGCCAAACTGACTCATTTTCCTTCTGGGGCAGAAGACACACACAACCGACAGCTGGAACCGTCCAGGAGCTTAAATCCTACCGAAGCAACCAGTCCCCGAGGAGATCAGTCCGGCCCAGGCCTGAACCATGACCTTGCAACCCCCCACCCCAGGGGTGGCCCAGCCCACCCAGATCCATCTCACTCAGCTGCTGGAGCAGCAGACTCGCATCACAGACTCCCAGGACCGCTCAAGTGAAGGAAACCTACAAGGAAATGGGAAAAACGCGCTGGCCTGCAGGTGAGACTGAAACAATGGGGTCTGAAGGCCCCTCCCCAGCATAGCAAATATCTAGGCTGTCAAAAACAAATGGATGAACTCAGATTTAGTCTCACCTTCCAAAGGGAACAGAGACACTGTTGTGAGCTGTTTCAAAGAGAATTGGCTCAGTCCTGCCATACCTGGCTGTGCCTTGCAAGCTGAGGGGTTCTCCATACATTCTATGGACTGCATGTCATCCTCGGATAAGGCAAAAGAGAGGTGGCCTCCTGATCAACACCTCCAGGTGCTCAAGCGTGGCGACCCTGGCAAACCATTACTCCCCAGATCTAGAATACCTTACATTGAAATGCTATCCCTGCTATCTGCCGTGCAAGTTCACTTCCGCCATCCTGACGGCAGTCTACATATGACCCCATGTAGATGTGAAGACTGCCCTGGATGAAATTTACACTGTCACAAGCACTCTGGAGATGAAATTCCCTGAGGCCTTGCTCATTGTGGCCAGCAATTTCAACCAAGCCAACCTCAAGAGGGTGCTGCCAAAGTAGGACCAACACATTTCATGCACACTAGAGGACCGAATATCCTGGACCACTGCTACACAACCAGCAAAGACGCCTACTGCTTTACCCCTCGATCACACTTCAGAAAATAAGATCACAATACTGTGTACATCCTCCCACCTTACAAGCAGATGCCAAGACGGTACGATCCTTCACAGAAAGAAATACAATGCTGGTCCGAGGCAGTGGAACAGCGTCTCTCAGACTGCTTGGAATCAGTGGACTGGACCATATTCAAGCACTCAGCAGAAAACCTGGACGAATACACTACTACCGTTTCAGGCTTCATTAGCAAATGTGTGAAGGACTGCGTGCCAAAGCCAATCTGGGTGTTCCTCAACCGGAAACCTTGAACGAACCAGCAAATACACCCCCTACTGAAGACCAGGTGTGTAGCATTCAAATCAGATGACCCAGATCTACACAGAAAATCCAGATATGACCTCTGCCAAACCATCAGAGATGCCAAGAGGCAGTAGTGGACCAGGTTAGAGGCCTAAACCAACCACACAGACTCCCGCTGCCTGTTGCAAGGCCTAAACAATATAACAGGATACAAAATGAAGCAGAGCAAGACAGTGGTCAAAGACATATCCGTCCCTGATGATCTCAATGTTTTCTCTGCTCGGTTCAAGCAGAATGCCAGCGGCACAGTGTCACCTGCCCTGACAGCCCCGGACATGCCTGTTCCCTTCATCACCGCTGCAGATGTCGGATCGGTCTTCCTGGGAGTCAAACCAAGGAAAGTGACTGGCCTGGACAGAGTCCCAGCCGTGCACTTAGATCCTGTGTGGATCAGCTGGTGGAGGTAATCAGTGACATCTTCAACCTCTCCTTGCTTCAAGCCAAAATCCCCACCTGCTTCAAGAAAACCACCATAGTCCCCGTACCTAAGAAAACACATGCAGTGTGCCTTAATGACTACCGCCCAGTAGCTCTGATCTCAATAATCATGAAGTGCTTCAAGGGGCTGGTCATGGCCCACATCAACTCCAGTCTCCCAGCCTACCTCAATCCCCTACAGTTTGCCTACTGAAGTAACATGTCCACAGAGTACGCCATTTCCCTAGCCCTACACTCATCCCTGGAACACCTGGACAACAAGGACACCTACATCTGAGTCCTGCACATTGACTACAGCTCGACCTTCAACATCGTTATCCCCTCCAGACTGATCTCAAAACTCTGAGATCTAGGTCTCAGCTCCGCCCTCTGCAACTGGATCCTCAGCTTCCTGACCCATAGGCTGCAATCAGTGAAGATAGATAACTGCACCTCCTCCACAATAAAACTCGCCACTGGAGCTCGCCCAAGGATGCATTCTCAGCCCACTACTGTACTCCCCGTACACCCACGACTGTGTAGCCAAATTCCAAATGAACGCCATCTACAAGTTTGCTGATGACACCACCGTGATAGGACAGATATCAAACAACGAGTCAGAATACAGAAAGGAGATAGAGGGTTTGGTGATGCAATGGTAACAACCAAATGTCGGCGAAACTAAAGAACTGATCATTGACTTCAGAAAGAAAGGAGGAGAACACTCCTCCATCTGCATCAATGGAGCGGAGTTTGAGAGGGTTGACAGCATCAATTTCCTAGGAGTGATGATAACCAATGACCTGTCCTGGACTTCCCACGGAGATGCGATGATTGAGAAGACTTAACAATGCCTCTTCTTCCTCAGGCGGCTCAGGAAATTTGGCATGTCCATAAGGACCTTCGCCAACCTTTACACATGCACCATAGAAAGCATACGGTGTGGGTACATAACAGCCTGATACAGCAACTGCTCTGCCCAGGACAGAAGAAACTACAGAAGGTTGTGTGCACTGCAGCCAATCTCTCATCCATAGACTCCATTTATACTTCTTGCTGCGAAAAAGCTGCCAACAACATCAAAGACCCATCCACCCCGGTAATGCTCTCCTTCAACCTCTTCCATCAGACAGAAGATACAGAAGCTTGAACACAAGCTTGAAGCTTGTTGTTATTAGATTGATGAACAATCTCTCTAACTTCAAATAATGTTGAACTTGTTAATGTTGATCTTGCCTAGTTCAAGTCCTGACCGGTGTAACCCGTATGCCTTGCTCTGTCCAAGATATTTTCCCATCCTATGAGCTGTATGTCCTTGCCTACTATGATCTGCCTGTACTGGTCACAAACAAAGCTTTTCACTGTACTTAGGTACACATGACAGTAAATCAAATCAATCAACCAACCAATGTAACACTTTTCAGTGCTATTCCTCTAGAAATGAACCTTTGGGCTTTGTATGCATTTTTCTGTCCAATAGTAGCAATGGTTTCTAAATTTGTCCCCAATATCCCTTCGCACCTCTACAGCAGTTAAGCTCATTTTTTCTGAAGTGTAGGTAGCCTCCTTATCAAAATGCATCATCTCACATTTACATATCCTGATATTCATTTGGCACTAACACACACTCTACAATTTTAACAATGCCCTCTTGTATTTTGCCACGGTCATCCTCAGCATTAACAATAATTTTTAAAATTTCCAGGCCCAAATACATATGATAGCTAGTGTGATCAAGGGCTCTGCAAGACAAAAACCTCAAACTCAACAATTTCAGGTTGTAAGTACCACAGATACAGGGGCAATGCACATTTCTAAAACACCATTTTCATACGATGCTGAAAGCTTACATACTAAATACATTGTGCTGATTACATACACATACGACTACATACGTATTGAACAAACACTACACCTGTCTTCCTACTACATTCAGCACCTTGGAGCTCTCCAAACAGCTTGCTAAGTATATACAGTAATTGCAATGATGTTAAAGAGAGGGATGAGTCTCACCAGCTTTCTCATAAGAGTGAGAACTATCCTTCATGTCTCTTGTTTGTATAAGATCAAAGGAAAGGGAATAACACAGAAAATATTGTAGAACAAACCACAATAAGCTTTTATTGATACAGAAAAAAATAATGCAAATCACCCAAAACAGAGCTGTAATAAACAGCAGTTATTTGGTAGAATTAAAATTTCTGATACCACAAATACACACATATGCATAAAAACCAAAGCCAAACATGAAATTACTTATCAGATCTTGTGAAAGACAGAAAGATGTCCAGCAACAGCAAGACTCCTCCCTAACTTCTTTTCAGAACATTCAGACTTATTGACAGTACTGCTCTGTACAAATTCAGTTGACAACTTTCATTCTGAAATGAATCACTATTACAGAATATGGGCTAGGATTTTATCTATGAAAATAGACACTGCATCGACCTGTGAATGCATGAATTCTAGCATGGTGGCGCTGGGTTGTGAGTCAATGACAATATGCCAGTAAATGCAAAAACCAACAGCCCACCTGTCATTTTAAATGGATTATGCTAACGAGCCAATTGACCTGAATATGATGCTGACCTCCCAATAATACAGTTGGTTTGGAAGGCAGATGAGAGTGGACAGTCCACTGACTCTGGTGAAAAATTAGGAAAGAGGGAAGGGTTGGTACACACTGGGGGTGAGGGAACCCAAGCCCCTTGATGGCACCCTACCTACTTTGTGCCTCCATCGTGGCCTCCAAAATCTGAGCTCACATTCCCCTCATAGCTCTCTTTAGGGTACTTCATCCATCCACACCCAAAAATCCTGGACTTCCCCAATCCAATATCCAAGCCTCTTTGTCCTAACAGCACCCATTACAGGTTTCTGGCACAGCAAAAGCTATTAACTAATCATACTAAGCTCATTAAAGCAACCTACAGCAGCAGCAATAAAGTTAGCCAGCTTGCGAATGACCCCTTTTAACAGCAAAATGTATCCATCGTCATGGATTCGAGGTAAATTACCAGAGTAATTAACATAATTCAGCAGCAATTCCACACTTTACATGGACTCTAAACTACAGTTTGAATAACTGACAAGTAATAGTATCATGAAAAACAAGTCGGATTGCCTTTTTTTTAATTATTAAAGGTATTGCTCACGCAGTGAGTAACACACTTCCTAATTCCACAAAGCCTGTCCGCCATCTAAAAATCGGAAGTCAGAAGTATGATAGAACATCTCCACTTGCCTGGACAATTGCTGCTGCAACAAAACAAAAAGTATGACACCATCGAGGACAAAGCAGCCCTCTTCATTGAAAATCCATTTACCACATTAAACATTCCCTTCAGCATGGTGGCAGCAGTATATGCTGCAATGCCAACCATTAGCAGCTTGTCGCTCAAGCAGTTTAGGCCACCACCAGAGTTTTAATGAGAAGAGTTTGTGTCTTAAACAAGATACAGTTTATTGCATGATAACAATCAGGTTTAAGCTACTTTAAGAGGATAGGCATTATTACTAAGATTAGACCTTGGATACAAATCTTCACAAAATCTTTATAAAATGCTAAGTTTTTCGGCCTTTTCTCCATCTCAATTCACATGATATCGTCTGATTGGGTGGAGTTTAATGCAGTCTCCAACATTCATATTCACTCTAATTTCAAAACTGTTACAGCATACAACTTCTCTCCCTAAGCTTCTTTCTCCCCCCAAAAGTTAATGTTTATGTATTTGTGTATTTAATTGCATTTACCATTTCCCCAAATCTCTGAGCGCACAAATTCAGGGATTCTGAAGTTTTCATAATTTTTCTAGAACATACTTTCTTCGAACTTGGAAAATTGGTTGGTTTTGGCTTGAGGACTGTTGACTTTGACTCTGTTCTTGACATTGTGTAGACTGTAAAGTTTCTCTACAATTGTAGGATCTTTTATTTCTTGGATGTCTTTCGCTGAGGACATCAGTCTAGCTCAACCTATTACCTGATCTGAAGAACACTTAATCTCCTGAATTTATGTCACAGAACAACTCTTCCCTGCTGAATCAGGTAATTGCCCCATTACATCTGGGAGTCTTTGATCTCATAAATTCCCTTCATGGAAAATTGCTGTTCTATTGAAAAAGGTATTTTCTTTTTGTAATATCCTGGTTTTCTAAACAGTCAATTTCTCAACTGTATTCTCCATCTGAGGACATAAGACTCAGTGTTGGCTCCCAGAGAGTTTTATGTAACTCATATCAAATCTGTTTAAGGAAATATTTATTCTCAATCTGCCAATACATTGGAGTTTAAAGTTGTCAACTCTCTACCTCAATTCATAGATTAGGCTAAACATCTTTATTCATCCTCTCTAGTATTTTAGCTGGTGAATCCAGCATGTTTACATCCTTAATCATGCTACTTGAAAATTGCTACTGACTTAGCTCTGTTGCTGGTACTGATAATAAAGATTTTAAATAGTCCTCTTCAACTTCTGTCATTTCATTATCTGACATCAAATCCAAACTTGCTGGGAAAATTTGATCACAAGGCTATGTTGATACATTCAGTTAAAATTTCAGTGATAATTTCAGTTAAAAATTGATTAATGAGCTCAAGTGGACTGACCCTTTTTCCTCAGCTGCATCTTCTCACAAACTTTGCTTGATTTTGTCATCTAAATTTTCTTCAGTGAGGGCAGGACACAAATATTTCTGCAAATTCTGTGTGATTATCAATTTTCATCTCGCTGACAGTATGAAACAATTCTCTAGCATCAATATAGGTAATTACAATCAATTCTTTGCTCTTTTCGTGTTCCACCATGAATCTAGAAAGCTCAAAGAAGTCTTCCACCAGTTGTTAAGCTTTATCTTTGGATTTGGCATAATATGGTCTCTCTTGACCAGTTTGGTATCGATAATAACTTCTTTACTTCAAAAACGTTGAGGTGAAGACATGTAGCATACTCAAGGATGAGGTTTAGTGATTATGCATTATATATACATTTTTTAGTCTTACACAATTTGTATTGCAGAGTTGCTTGAAGCATATCTTAAATCTCGAGAACAATTTCACCTGGATCATGTGGCTCCATATCTGTAGTAGATGAAACTTCTGTTTTTCACCCATTGTGAATAATATCAGTAGACAGTGACACTCACCCTGTATAAATTAATTAGATCTCCACTGATATAAACACATTCTGTCCAACTGTTTGATCATAATTTACTCTAGGAATGAGTACCTTTTCAAATGTTGGCAGCTCCATCTTTGAACAAGTAACTATTTGACTTTTGGTGTTCTGTAACTGTATAATACTCCAAAACACCTTCTGAAAGTGATCTATAGATTTTGATAGCATTTTTTTTTATTTAGTTGGGCATTTTTTATGCTGCTGAAGCTTTCATGTTAAACAGTGGTGACAATGACTCACGATATCTACTGACTGGCCTATTCTTGTTACTGTATAAGAGCCATTACAGTTTATATACTCTTACTACCGAATGGATACTGTTATTCTTCTGTGATAAGGCTGTTCTTCTCCTCTCAGGACTTTACTTAAACAAGCTGCCACTGCATATTAACTCAACCTTGACAATAACTAGACAATAAATACACTCTTAAATAGGCCCACTTACTGCCTAAATGGTCATTAATAGTCTACTAAATCAAAAACATGTCAGTAAAGGGCAGACTAGGTTATAGGGAAAAAGGGAGAAAAGTCAATTTGAAGGTTATTGCATCAACCATGATCTCAGGAATGGCAGAGCAGACTTGATGGGCTGAATGGCCCAGTTCTATTGCTATGCTTATGGTCTTGAGCATGATCCTAAATTTGCAATGGAAGCCTAAGCAGGAATGTTTCCTATTATCAAGGAAAATAACAGTTTTTACCAAATCCCCATAATTCTATTGTCAAGAACTGACTTAGCTGTATAGAATATGCTTCCATGTTGACCCCTCTATTACAGAAACCATTATGGTTCTTCTGATCATAAATCTCTACCCATCCACAACCAGATATTCATCAAGCACCTTCACAAAACTATTAATGACACAATGAATGGTCCAAATTATTACTTCATTCTGAAGAGAAATAAAATGTTGTCAATCTCTAATGTTGCTCGAGGCTTGTTAATTTTAAAATTCATTTCTACAGGCTAATCAAATTACCTGTTTGTATAAACATTGTGTCTGTCTCACAGCATTTTTAAAATAGCTGACAGAGGCTGTGCTGGAAGCATGCCAGGTGTGTTTGAGGTAGTGGGTGGGTGTCAGTCATGTGCAGAATAGGACTTTGGGTCAGCGACCAGACACATTCCCATCTCTGGGAAATCTTGCTGGAGTCAGTTATACAATGGAAGCAGCTCCTCACCCAGTGACAGGAAGCCCATTAGTGCAAATAACTGGCCAGTGGGAGATGTCACCAGGATGCATAAGGAAATATATAACGAGAAAGACTATTTGGCTGTCCAGACTCACTCCTTTCACAAACTCATTTATTCTATTTCAGACTACTGTTGCAAGCCCATGTCCTTGCTTAATGATATGTCATGATAGGATTTCGAAATAGTTTGGTCTGAGAAATTAAACACAGCTGACTTTTACCCATTTAACACAACACTCAATTTCCAGTCAAATTTTGTGCTAGTATCAGAATCTCCTGGGATATCTGCAATTATTTAGATGACATTTAGATTTCAATTATTTAATTGAGACATCATGTACTTTCTTAAAGTTAAGCTGTTACAGCATCAGCTATTGATCATGGACATATTAGGTTGTCCAGGCCAGGTTTGCTGTTTATAGAAATGTATTTCATAAGTCCTATTGTAGCAACAGCATAGACCTAAATAAAATGCATCTCAGATGAATTCAGGATAACAAAAATCTTCTAATATTAAAGTGTATCCCATTGTGACAATAGAGGTATTTGAATAGATATCCTTAAACAGTCAAAATCCAGTAACACTGAACACTCAATTATTGTATATAGATTGGGATATTGCTACAACAGTTTAAACTCAAAGAAGAACGCAAAATAAATCATTGGAACCCTATCTGGTTTGAGAAGGAAGACTAGCAATAAAGGGATGTCAGGGAGCACAAATGGCATACTTCACACAGCCTTGTGTAATATCACACCCATGTTTACAGCAAAAGGTACACATTCTTGGCAATGGCCATGCACAATTGACTACGTACTCTCTGGGTCAACATAGAGCTGTCTATGCAGCTATGACATTTGTTATAAAGACACTAGTAGCTGACATGCTGCATTAAAGTGGCATTACAGTGGAATTAACGGTCAGTTTCAACTTAAGGTCAATCTCTTCAGGCCTGCAGCATGCCTGTACTGTGGGTGTAGATGGTGTCTGGAGACAGCTGGGGTATTTCTTTGTTAATGCCTCAATCTGCATCACTTCCACGTTACCAGGTACCAAACAGGGGTTTAGAAGGCTGTGCCAATCAATCACAACCTGTTTCTTAAAAGCAGATTGTTTGGGTGTTGAAACTACAAAACGTAATTTTTAATCTTTATGATTAGTGTTGCTTGACCATCGAACGCCACAGAATTTTAATTCTGATTTCACCAAAATGTTACTAATTTGTTTTAACTTTGTTATTTTATTTACAGTTCTGAGAGTGAGAGACAGGCGGTACAGTGGCTCAGTGGCTAGCATTTCTGCCTGAAAGCACCATGGACCCAGGTTCAGTTCCACCCTCGGGCAACTCTGTGTGGAGTTTGCACATTCTCCCAGAGTCTGTGTGGGTTTCCTCCAGGTGCTCCGGTTTCCTCTCACAGTCCAAAGATGTCCAGATTAGGTTTACTGGCCATGCTAAATTGCCCACAGCATCCCGGGCGTGTAGGTTAGGTGGATTAGCCATCAGAAATGCAGGGTGTGATTAGCCATCAGAAATGTAGGATTACAACGGTGGGGTGAGTCTGGGTGGGATGCTGTTCAGATAGTTGGTATCGGACTCAATGATCGAATGGCCTGCTTCCACACTGTAGGGATTCTGTGATTCTAAGGTATTATAAATGCCTATTTACACTGCAGTTCACATCCTACAGCCATTGTGCTGCTTCCTCAGAGCAGCGAAAATTACCCGTAAAGTTTGCAGTAACCGGTGAAAGTCCTAATTTAACAGTTTTAATTTTTTGTTTTGTTTTGCTGATGTCAGCCAAATGATGTGCAGCAGTCTCCTCTCTCTAAGAGGAAGCACCTGACGAAGCATTCCTTTGTGACTGGTTTGCCGACTCCCATAGCTAACTGGCACCATTTGAAAACAGGATGTGATCATCACAGAATCATAGAACCCTTACAGTGTGAAAACAGGCCATTGAGTTCACACCACCCCTCTGACCGGTATCACACTCTGACCAACCCCCTACCTTATCCCTCTAATCCTACAGTTCCCATGGCTGATCCACCTAACCTGCACATCCTTGGACATTAATGGGCAATTTAACATGGCCAACCACCTAACCTGCACATCTTTAGGCTGTGGAAGGAAACCAGAGCACCCAGAGGAATCCCACGCAAACACGGGGAGAACATGCAAACTCCACACAGACAGTCGTGTGAGGCTGTATCGTGAGACAATAGTGCTATCTACTGAGCCACCATGCTGTCCCATGGTTGCTAATTTCCACTTTCTTATATATTACGTTGAATACAACAGCAAGTAGGTTATGACAGAGTTATATATAAAATTAGGTATGCCACAGGTGGAGTGGTGTATAGTTTTAGTCTTCACACGATAGGAAGGATGCGATATCACTAGAGAGGATGCAGAACACATTCACCATGATGTTGCCTGGGCTGGAGCAATTCAGCTATGAAGGCAGACTAGACAGGCTGGGGTTGTTTTCTTTAGATTAGAGAAAGCTGATTGAGGTGTATTAAGTTCTGAGGGACATATACAGATAGGGAGAAACTTTTCCCTTTAATCAAAGCATCAATAACCAGGGGGCATAGTTTTAAGGTAAGGGATTTAGAGGGGATTTGAGGAAAACCTTTTTCACGCAGCGAGTTGTGGGTATCCAGAACTCACTGCCTAAAAAGGTAGTAGAGGCAGGAACTCTCAAGACATTTAAGAACAATTTAGATAAGCACTTGAAATAGCACACAAGGTTTTTTTTTAAAAAATTCATTCACAGAATGTGGCCATCGCTGACTGGGCCAGCATTCATTGCCCATTCCTACTTGTCCAGAAGCAGTTGAAAGTCAACCACATTGCTGTGGATCTGGAGTCACATGTAGGCCAGACCAGGTAAGGACTGCAGTTTCCTGCCTAAAGGACATTAGTGAACCAGATATGTTGTTTCTGACAATCGATGATAGTTTCATGGTCATTATTGGACTTTTAATTCCAGATTTTCATTGAATTCAAATTCCACCATCTGCCATGACAGGTTTCAAATCTAGGTCTCCAGAACATCACCTGGGTCTCCAAATTAATAGTCTGGCAATAATGCCACTAGGCCATCATCTCCACACTAAAGGTTACAGGTCATGTGCTGGGAAATGGGATTAGAATAGATAGATGCTTGATAATTAGTGTGAACACAATGGGCCAAAGGCTTCTTTCCATGCTCTACTCTGCGCTATGTCCATTAAGATCCATCTACCATTTAATAGTTAATTTAGTTTGCTTATATAGATACCCTTGAATGCTGCACAGCTCTCTATTTGCCAACTATCCACATAACTTGGCATCATTAAAAATTGCTGTTACTAGATTTATCATCCACTTACCATGAGTGAAATGAAGGGATCTGAAAAACCTCATGCATAACTCCAATAGTCATCAAACCAATGATACTGAAACTCATTATAGGCAGTTCGAAGCACGTGGCATATCCAGCATCTTACCATGGGATCGAGTCATGGTACAGAGGAGATCTGAGGAGCAGGTAATGAAACACATTTATCTTGAAAAGGGAAGAGACGCAGAGGTGCCTAAAATCAGACAACATCGAATTATGGATCCTGTAGCTCCGTCATTTGGTTCCTTTGCTCCAACAGTCACTTCCAATATAGAAATTCCATATTACACTAGATGAAGAATTTAATTAAGAAATGCTCAAGATGGCAGTGGAATTGTTGATTTCTCATGGGGCCTAATTATGAAATACAGGTAATCCAGACCCAATCTATATTAGACCTTTCCAGCCAGAGAAAAGAAAAGAGACAGAAATGGCAAAGATCGAAGTGACCCTGAGGTGCTTTGTTATCTTTGTGCACATACAAATTAAGTAAAGGGTTTATTTTCAGGAATGCTACAGAGAATTTCAATTAAGCCATTCAATAAACATAAGAATTGCAATCCTATCACAGATATTTTAGCTGAAGAAAAACAAACACATGAACTTAACGTTCATGTGTTGCAAAAACACCTGGTTCAAAAATAACTTAAAACCTAGAACTACAATGAAATTGGAAGATGTTGGACAGAAGCATTTGCATACAAATAACATTAGAACAACAAAAATGGATGGAGAACAAAATTTTTGTCTCCTGTCAAGAAACTGAAATCTATTACAAAAGTTGAACCGGACATCTTGGAACAAGTGGTATTAAAATGAACAAACTGGCTAAAACCAATAAGTGCTCATGATATTCACAGGTAAGGAAATGTCAATGCTGCTAAATGAGAATGCTTACGTTAAAACCATTGTGGGAGTTAACATCCATTGTACCACTCAGAGGCAAGAGATCCTCAAATACCAACAGCTACACAGCTCAAAAGGGTGAATCAGTCTTGGCATTCATAAAATGGTGCTATTGGGTGAATCAGGATATACAGTGCCACTGGATAGACATCACACTTTTCTCAAGCCAAAGACGATTCTGGTTATGAATATGGGGAGCAGCTGGTCCTCTAGAGGAAGCAGTGACCGGCTATCTCAACTGCAACTGGGAACCAACTACACATCAACAACAAAAACTAACGCACTCTAACGTTATCACAATAAGTTATACAGATCGTGTATCAGAACATATGATGCACTGGCTAGGAATTACACTCCTGAAAGCAATGATAAGTGGGACTGAAGACATTACCAGGCATAATGAATTTATTGACCTAATTCTTGCCTGTTGAGAAGCTGTTGTCATTTTATATGCCCAGCAATTTCGTCTTGAAAGGACCAGAAGGTTTTCCAAGGATGGTGTCTCTGCATTATTCTGAGAGATTAAAATCTATGCAACTTTGTTGTCAATAAATTTATGTTTAAAAACAAGGTAGTTTTGACTCTATTCAAAAGAAAATAGATTGCTTCCCAAATGAACAAAATAATTCTAGTTTAACAAACCTGTGAACTCCTCACGGCACACACATGTGTATCCACCCTCTCTGCGACTGCATATTCCTGAATTCTGGCAGGGATTTGAGTAGCAAAGGTTGATCTCTGTCTCACAGTAATCTCCAGTAAATCCTGGTGGACAGCGGCAACGCAGACCTGTGATGGGATGGATGGGCCGGAAGAGCATGGACTCTGAAGCAATGAATGCCGAAGAGCTATCAAACTTTAGCACCGAGATACATTTCATGTAGTTTTCACAGGGTTCCCGAAGACAGACATTGTCATCAAACGGAAGGACCTCCAGCATGGAGACCGAGGTCAGCAACATCCGGCTCATATACAGCTGCTCCTGAAGCTCATTGGAAGGGAAGAACTGGCTCTGGCTCCCACCTGGAACCAGAGCAGAAAAACTCACGTTCAGAATGCTGCCGCTGACATCAGTGTCATTCTGGATGTTGAAAACAAAGATGTCCTCCTTGGAGGTTGACAAGACTGCTGCGAGGCCCTCCACAAAGCGATTCAGCAAAGGAGAGAGGAACCGTTCCTGTGACATGTTCTCCAGTCGCACCGTGATGCTGTTGGATAACATCTCCTCCGTAATGACAATTACTCTCAGAACACACTGTGCTGTCACACTATGAATCCCATCTGGAAAAGCAGAAAGAGCAAAATTACTCAATCAATATGTGGAATTGGGATCACTGGGCTTTTCATCATGAAGGATGGTTTCCATTGGCCAGAACAGAAAGCTCATGCAACGAAGTATGCTGCTAATTAGACGTTACAGCAAATGGAACAGATAATTTAAGATACATTAATCATTTAAAATACACAATATTCTTCAATTGGCATTTTTCAAAATCACATTAACTACATAAAATTCGCAATTCCTTTCCAGTTATTAATTAATGGGGTGTGGGGGTAGCAGAGGAAGACAGTGATGTAAAAAAAAAACTGAAAACGGTTCGCACTTATTTAAGAGATAGTAGGAACTGCAGATGCTGGAGAACCTGAGATAACAAGGTGTACAGCTGGATGAACACAGCAGACCAAGCAGCATCAGAGGAGCAGGAAAGCTGACATTTTGGGTCTAGACCCTTCTTCAGAAATGAAGACCCTACTTCATTTCTGAAGAAGGGTCTAGACTCAAAACGTCAACTTTCCTGCTCCTCTGATGCTGCTTGTCCTGCTGTGTTCATCTAGCTCTGCACCCTGTTATCGCACTTATTTAACACCTTTTATAACATCAAGGCATCCTGAAGCACATTAGAATGTTGTAATTCCTGTATTCTAAATTAGGAAACAAACAGTTAATTTGTGCACAGCATGATTCCACAAACAGCAATCAGAAACTGACCAGACAATTTGTTTTATGGTGACATTGGTAGAGGGATATGTATCGGAGAACACAGCTGCTCTTCTTCAAATGAGGCCAGAGGACTTTTTTTACATTGACCCAAGTAAGCAAACTGAGGCCTCAGCTGGGCATCTCATCTCAACGTCAATCCATCAGACAGTGCAGCACTCCATCAGTACTGCAGTGAAATGCTGGTTTAGATTTTTGGATTTTGAATGCACGGAGAAGCTAGACACAGACAAGGTATAATGGAATTTAAGATAATGCCCAAAGGGACGGAAGAAGTACTGTGAGAGGAGGCTTAAGTGTAGCATAAAAGTAGATCAGTTGATTCAAATAATCTGTTTCTAAACTGTAAATTCTATGTGATAAGCAAAACAAAACTGTTTCTATTACAGTGGCAGTGGTCCAGAAGTGCGTTTGCTAGCTAAACATACGATGCTTCTGCTCTTGTGAACTTTTGTTTTTTGGCTGTCAGCATAAGCCTGTGCTCTTGAACGCACACTGAGTTAAATGATCAATGCCACAAAAACAAATCATCTCTGATCATTCATTCTTTTCTTGATGTTATTCCCTTATGTCAATAAATTAAGCCCAGGGACATAAGGCACTACTGCAATTTAGTATCTTTTATTCAGATGATCAGGGTCACAGTATACAAATCAAACCTGTAACTGGTTCCCTGTGGTGAGCTGAATGTGAATCCTTTCATCAAACTATGCTCACAATTGACAGCCAACATGGATACTTCTTTATGGATAGTAGAGCTAACAAAAGCTTTAAGACTTACCTTTTTGCATTAGCTAGGTTATAGAGGACCTGGGGATTGCTTACATGTAAGTATGGAACTCATCTGACATCAGGTGTTTGTTTCCTTAATCAGAGAGCCAAACTTTGAAACTTTGTTTGTGCAGCGAATAAAGATTCACTGCAAGTGTTCAAAACGAACTGGACCAGTTTTTAACATACCTGACGTCACAGCATACAAAATACAGGTGGAATATCAGGCAACATTTATTGCCATCAGAAAATTGTTTGATCACCTTCAGGGTATGGAGAGAAATTTCCAGACTCTGAATCAGTTTAAGGAGTTCCTTTCTTTACTTCTCTTAGCAGTTTCCCTACCTGCTGCAGGACTAATGTCATTCATGGTGTTCAGTTGTACCACAGTGGTGTATGACAGATTTGATGGAGCAAATGCTTACTGTCTGCCCATCATTCTCATATGGTCATTACTTGTTTTTTTTACAGTTTTTCAACTCCTAAACTGAATAAAAAGAATTCAGGTTAACAGAGTAGCTAAACCTTTTCTCAGAAATTACAACAGTCATCATCTTGTTGCTTCTGCCTAATTGATACCAATAGTGTTTGCTAAAGATGCTTATAAATGTTCATTCGACAACATTACATGTTACAAACTCTGTATTCCTCTAGTCAGTCTCAATTTGACGAAAGAACACACAGATTGACATTTTAGTTTAAATGCAGTTCTATTATTTCACCACAGTCCAAATCAATTATTGAAAACAGATAGTGCTACCTGTCACCAGATTGAATGGAATTGTAACTCAGTTTGAGGTTTACAACATCGTGATCCGTTTTCTAAGATTTCCTAAATATTAACTGCTTAAAAATTAAATAACCACATATTGCACAATGAGAAATACTTCACCCACAAAATACCCACATCCAAACAATTTAAATGTCTCTATACCGAACTCAATTCTTGAGAGATGGTCTGACCAGAACATGACACAGTTTGAGCAGGATCCTTTATGGCTTATATTTTACTGTTTTGGTAATCCAACTCCCTGTTTATTGATTGCTGCTCCATTTAGATACATTGTGCAGGGTTTTCATGGAATTCATCCGAAGACAAATGTCTGCATAGATTACAGGGTGAATTTTAAGCTAATCTGCCAATCAGGGCGTGAACAACAACAGATGGACCTTTCTGTTGAAGACAATGGAAACCAATATTCGGCAAGTACTCAACTAGCAATCTGCTCAATTCTATGAGATTCTCATCTGATAAATTAGATTAAAGTTATTCTCAAAGTATCTACATAATGGAAACGAAAGAGAACATACATCACTTGGTCTATTTCCAGTTGGCAATGCTTCATCTAGGTCAGTTCCTGCAGTGTTATAAATATTAACTCAAGATGGAGATCTGGTAAACCAGGTTTACACAACATTTATATGCAATGAGTTTCTAGGGGTCAAATGGGTTTATTTGAGAAGTTCGTGGGGAAACAAAGCAAGGGTATTTTAATAAAGTGGAATGATGTTACATTGCCTTCCACAATATTTTACAAAGGTAAAACTGGACAGATAGCGACTAAAAACAATTATCCTTGATACTAGTTATGAAATCTCTGACTTCAAATCAGCGGATCTACAGAGAGAACATCCAATTTCTATTTAAATTCTGCAGATGTTTCAAAACAAAAATCACAAATTGACAGGAGCAGATCCATTTTGGACATAGAGGTAGTTTAAGCTGCTCAGAAATAGCCTTCAAAGTAAAATGTTCTTCTGTACCCAACTATTCACAGCAACTTCTGCCTCCAATTTCAGGCAAGCCAAGTGGAATTCCCACCTGGTACACATCTATCTATCAAATCATTCCAAGCCAGAATCAATAGAGATCACTGCACTACAGGCAGTCCCCAAGTTGCGAACAGATTCCGTTCTTTGGTCAGTTTGTAAGTTGATTTGTGTGCAAATTGAAACACAATGCTGGACAACATAAAGTAGCTGCTCGTATGTCGGATCTTTAAAATTACATCCCTAGATGGGACTGCACTCTTAAATACAAGCATTTGTTAAATTGGATGTTGATAAACCAGGAACCCCCTGTACTACACTCCTCATTTTCTGTTTAGCCTTATATAGGATGTGGATGTCACCAATGTCAGCATTTGTTACCCTCGCTAATTTTTCCTGAACTGATTGGATCTTTCATCCATTTCAGAGGACAGTCTAGAGTTAACCACATTTCTGTGGGTTTCAATTCACATGGATGCCTGACCAGGCAAGGATGGCAGATTTCCCTCCCTAAAGGGCATCAATGAACCTGGCATGTTTTTAAGGATAGTTGACAATGTTTAAATATTACATGGTCACAATTGGATTAGCTGTATTGTTAAATTCCTGATATTCATTGAATTCAAATTTCACCACTTGCCAAGGTAGTATTCAAATCTTGAGCCCAGATCATTATTAGTCTAGAGCCCCAGATTACCAGTCCAGTGACATCACCACCAAACCACTTCCTCTTATGTAGCTGCAACTGGCAGACAAAAAAATTGGCCCCAAATTATTCTGATATTTTGCTTTGATTCAGATGGATGCTTACTTGTTTTCATTTTGGTGTTTGCAGCCTCCAGGAAAAACTGTAAAAGTAACTTAAGATGTATCTGTTGATATATGATGCAGACGTACACTCAGCTCACTAGACAGAATATTACAACAGCTGCTACAAAGGCGTATCCTCGTGCATTCACAAATACTTAAAAGCTCTGCTTATTTTTACATATTAATTATTGATTTCCATTCAACCTGAATATGACAAAACAGTTAAGATGTAACAAAATTGCAACAGCAGTCAAAAAAAATCACAGAACAGTTGTGAGAAAAATTATGAACAAATCGACAGAATTGCACTCACAGCAGGATATCTGCAGCAAGTCTATCAAAGGTACACTCCATAAACTGGATCTACTTCATGTTATCCTAACTTTGTGTGAGTGTTTTACTTGTAGTATCACTACTAGTGGACAAGTAGTAGTAGGGCTGTACTGGTCAGATCTCTGCAATGACCTGGTACTGTGTCACTACACAAATTACAGACGATTCTACCTCCTTTGGCACTTTACATACATCAGCCTCAATATCCAGTCTATTTATCTTTACAATGCAATCATATCCTACAAATGCTGATTTTCTTGCTCATTAAAAAAAAACAAACATTGCTTAAAAGAAAACAGCCCTCCAATCTTCACTTATGAAAAAGTCAGCCAATTATCATTGGTCCTGCTGATTTCACACAACTCTTGGGGAAATTTTTCAAAAGCTGGTTAACAGCAACAGGTTGTCACAATATGATAAATCACTTGCCTTACATATGTTATGCAAGACTATTTCTACAAGATTCACCTGAAAAGTAACAAAAAAACGGGAAACTGAGTCATGCAGTTAACTATAAAAGTTGTGGTCCAAGGAAGATAATCAGAGTATCTGGTTCCATCCACCACGCAGGAGAAAAAGGTAAACAGAAAACTGTGGAAATACTCAGCATCTACAGAACAAATATTTAGATCAAGAAAGGTCCTTGACCTGAAATGTTAGCAATTTTTCTCTACGCAGATGCTGACAAATATGCTGAACATTTCCAGCATGTTCTGTTCTTAATAAATTTGCTAGAATCCTGAAATATGTTGCTTTTGTTTTAAGAAAAAAGAGAAAATGGAGATAATGTGGGAAGATGAAATTGTAATGGAAGAACATGCACGATCAGTGAATGTCAAAGTGGGCTTCAAAGACTAAATGGTCTACTTTTTTATGTTCTTTTGCAATTGAACACTATTTGAGTGGAGTGAAAACATCAAATTGCATCAATGGAGTGCTTTGGAACAGGAGACATGGAACAGCTTGGCTGAAGAAACAGCCAAGAACTTCCACAATTAAATAAAAATGAAACCTATGAAAATTGAGCTTGCACTAATTCTGCAAATATAGATTTAAGCTGCTGTATCAATTGTATACAGGTTATCACCTCTTTTATAAATCCTCAACTTCAGTTTTAATGCAATGGCAAAAGATAGAATAACTCCGTTAAAGTTCTTGGGAAATCCACTAGGTATCGTCATCACTCCTAAAATTTAGCATTACACTGGAGCTATAAATCCTGCAATGTCACATCCAAGTAACAGGAATTATGGAATTCACAGCATTAGAGACAGTTATTCTGCCCACGTCAGTTTCACTTCTTCAACTGGTGCATTATGCTTCACTACTCTTCCTGTTTGTTCTTTTTTACCCCTCTTCACATGCATAGTTAGCAAATTAACTTTTACATCGTGTTAGAATACTACTCACAGTAAACCATTCCATGCTCCAGAATTTGTACAAGGGAGTAAAAACTTCTTCTAATAGCCATTTTTATTCTTGTAAAAACAGTCATGAGTCTATACTGTCTCATTATGGATTGAAGACCAGAAGACATTCAGTCAAGACAGGACTGGGTTTAGACATGATGCCCCTGTGACTGAACAGCTGTCTAGCATTCACTAAGTCTCACACATTAATAATGAACACTTGGCTAAGCTAATGTATTCAACAGAATGTGACAGATGCACTACTGTTAAGAAAAAAAGCATCTTAGCAATTCATTCCTGCCAGTGTCTCTGATAGATGTCCTTAACAATTGTAGTTTGAACAAAATATTCCAAAAATTGTGAATATACAACGTTAATTGAACTCGTACAATTCAGTTATTTGAGCCTGCATAAAAATATGGATGCATCAGAAATGCACTAATCTTTTATAAAGCAGAGCTCACTCATGTACACCCAAACTCAGAATTTCTAAATGCACAGCTGAATTACAGATCTTTGCTGTTCTAACAGTACAGTGCATATCTCCATTTGGAGAGTCATAGGGCTCAGTCAGAACATTGAGGCTCTAGGTCAGTCAAGCACAACTAATAGAACAACACTAAGCTTCTATTCAAAGGCTCTGAGAAGTGTAATGATGGAGGATTCAACCTTGTAACGAAAGGAGTTGGCATATCTAGTAGACATCGAGTCACTGATTAATGAAACACTCAAAAGGCACCCTGATAATAATGTAGTTAACTCTCAGCTAGATGATTTGAAGAACTTATTTCTTGACAACTGGATTCCCAGACTCTCCCATTCAGCACTTGTTAATGGTATTTACAATATTGGATCTCCACTCTGAAGACAGTAGCCATGAAACCAGGAATTGTGCAGAAGGCAGTAGCCAAAGCAGTTACCCTCCTTGAAGTTTTGTAGAGACTATAAGATTACAAAATTGATGTAATGAAAAGAATGTTTCAATAACCTTTTTTATTAGATGACTAAATGTATTATACCTCACATTTCTGTACAACAATGGGCAGGCACAAATGACTTCTTCCATTAAGATAAGAGCTTTGTAGGAGAATGCCAGAACTTCACTTCCTCCTTGAATAATTTTTTATCACTGAGCATTTCAGTCACCAACCAGCAAAAGTAGAGATTAATTTCCAATGATGACTTGACAGCAAACCCACAACATAGTAAAAAATGCCTCCCAATTTAGTCCATTAAAGGAAAACGTACTGTCTTAACATCTTAATAATTCACAAGGCATCAGTGATATAATGAGGCATATTCTACAGTTGTACAAAGTCTCTGAAGGACCTCAAAGGAACTTCTACAACTAGTCCTAACACAGTTGTTTGCAGATTTATACTTCAAAAGAATAAAATTGCTGTGCTCATACATCATTAATCTTACTGTAGTCATATTTAGAAACAGGGAGTCCTAGCTGTTCGGAACTATATTTGCCACAGCTTTAATATTCATTCCCAATATGGCAGCTATGAACAACATCTAGATCTACATTCAACATGCATTAAAACACAGTAGTTTGATGTGTGTAAACTGTATTTGACTTGTGGGCTGAATTGGGAAAAGGGCTATTTTACACCAAAGGACTGAGGAAGGACTTGCTGTACTTTTCAAAAGTAAGTTACCAAAACTTCTTATGGGTCATGTTTATGTTACTGCTTTGCAAGCAGTGGGGACAATGTAAGAGAAGTTGGCACTGCACCATGGTGTGTACATAAAGAAAGATTCAGATGACAACCAGTTGCTGATTGGTTTGTAGAATTGTGACACGTTGCTGATGCAAAGATCATCAGCTTGACAGCGACTCTGATTGGTTAGAAGGCAGCTCACAGGGTGAACAACACAGTGAAGCACCAGTTGCTGTCGGTTGCTATCTTTAACTAAAGAGACATTATAATCTGTGAATCAATCACTCTGTGCCTCCTGCAAAGAAGGAAGTGAGCCCGAAGAAAAACTTGAAAAACTAGAGGATTTTGGAAATGTAAGGAATCTCTTCATGAATTCTTGAGGACTGATCCAACTGACCTTTTTTGTCCACTATTTCTTTCTCCTCCATTCATCCATCCATAAGGCCAATTTGCATTTGTTTGTCTACCTTGTGTGCTTGTGTGAACTGGGGGGCTTCAGAAGAGGTTAAGAGTTTCAACTGGTACAGGTTACGCTGACAGTTCACAATTGTTTTCCTGTGGTTACAATCCATTGAACTGTGGTAATTCTTCTTAAGTACAAAAACATGGTCAGTGTTTTCCATAAACTTAGGTCTTCCGACTGGTAAAATTGGGAATGTTGCATTCTTTGAGAAATATTTTTAACTTTTATGATGATACCAAGAAGAGTGGAGCTTGACCTAGAGAGGTATCCACGAATGGCATCAGCTGAGCATAATGTCACAAAGTGTCCAAGGATCAGAAGAGATCAGATGAGGATATTAGTGTTAAAAACCGAACATTTATATATTGCAAGTCTAAGATAGGGCTCACCATCCATCTGTAAAACCACAACCAACTTAAACATCTCCCTTCTACCCAGCTATACACAAGGAATAATCATCCTCAACGTGACGGGTTGCCAAAGAGAAGATATATTGCGTTTAACTTATGGGGTGACCTATGGTACCTGGCATGGAATATTAACAGGCATCTTGGTCGTGCTAGTCTGGACACATACCTGAGAGTTTCAGTCTCTGCCTGACAGTCAAGACAGGCCCCAAGCAATTCATGTACCCTTTTATATTGCCACACCTGTCAATCCCCATCAGCTTTCAGGGTCCTAATATTCCAATTCAACCCTTTAATTTAATGGTCAATATCTCCAAACTCCCCCTCACCTTTGGCTTACTGCATTGTCATACCACAGTGTTGCTATCCACTGCCTGCCCATTGAAGCCATTTCAAATCCATTCTATACTTACTGGAGTTTAGAGGAATAAGAGGGAATCTCATGAAATGTTTAACATTTTGAGAGGGCTGGATACTTTGGAAGCAGGGATGATGCTTCCCCTGGGCAGGGGTTCAAAACAAGGGGCCATACTCTAGGGAGGTAGTCCAGTCTGAACTGAGGTGAGAAGAAATTTCTTCATCTCAGATGCTGATAAGACTGTGGAATTCTCTACTGTAGATGGCATGAAGCTGAAATCACTGAATATATTTAAGAAATGTATGGATTTCTAGAAGCTAAAGGTATCAAGGAGAGAGTGGGAGAACAGCATTGAGATAGGGGATCACAACAATCATGTTGAATTCAGAGTGGACTCAATGGGGTAAATGATTGTTTTGTCTTGGATGGTGGGAAGCTTGAGTGTTGTTGGAGGTGAACGCATCCAGACCAAGTGGGGAGCATTCTACCGTGCTCCTGATTTATGTAGATGATGGACAAGCTTTGGGGTGTCAGGAGGTGAGTTATCTGCTGCAGGATTTGTTGGCTCTGATCTGCTCTTGCAGCCACAGGAATTACATGGTCGTCAAGTTCAGTTTCTGGTCGATGGTAACCCCCAGGATGATGGTAGTGGGGATTCGATGATGGTAGTGTCATTGAACGTAAAGGGCCAATGGTTAGATTCTGTCTTGTTGGAGATGGTCATTGCCTGGCATTTGTGTGGTGCAAATATTACTTTCCATCTGTCAGCCCCAACATGGATATTGTCCAGGTCTTGCTGCATTTGGACATGGTTTGTTTAAGCATCCGAGGAGTTATGAATGATACTGACATTGTGCAGTCGTCAGCAAACATCTCTACTTCTGCCGTTGTGATGGAGGGATGATCATTCATGAAGCAGCTGAAGATAACTGGACTAAGGACACCACCTTGAGGAACTCCTGCAGAGATGTTCTGGAGTCAAGATGACTGATTTCCAACAAACACTGCCATTTTCCTTTGTGCCAGGTATAAACCTAATCAGTGAAGTGCTTTCCTCAGATTCCCATTGACTCAGGTTTGCTCAGGCTCCTTGATATCATTCTCTGTCAAATGTGATTTTGATATCAAGAGCAGTCACTCTAACCTCACCTCTGGAATTCAGAGATAGTAGGAACTGCAGATGCTGGAGAATCTGAGATAACAAGGTGTAGAGCTGGATGAACACAGCAGGCCAAGCAGCATCAGAGGAGAAAGAAGGCTGACGTTTCGGGCCTAGACCCTTCTTCAGGATTCAGTTCTTTTATCCATGTTTGAACCAAGGCTGTAATTAGGTCTGTAACCCAAACTTAGCATCATTATGCAGGTTATTACTCAACAGGTGCAGCTTAATGAGACCTTTGATGTTACCTTTCATCACTTTACTGACGATCGTGTGTAGTTAGAAAGGGCTATAATTGTCTAGGTTGGATTTGTTACGCTTTAAGTGTAGAAGACATTCCTGGGCAATTTTCCATATTGTTAGGTAAATAGACAGAGTTATAGCTGTATGAGAACAGCTTGGCTAGTGGCAGGGCAGGCTCTGCAGCAGAAGACTTGACTATTATTACTGGAATGCTGTCAGGGCTCATAATCTTTGCAGCATCCAGCGCCTCCAACTGTTTCTTCATATCATGTGGAGGGAACTGAATTGTTTGCAGACTGAACCTGACGATATTTGGCAGAGGCCAAGTTGGATTATCCACGCAGCACTTCTGGCTGAAAATTGTTGCAAATACTTCAGCTTCATCTTTTGCCCTGATATGCTGGGCTCCCTACTTTTGAGGATTGGGACATCTGTGGACCCTCCACCTCCAATGAGTTTACTTGTCCACCTCCAGCAATCATGACTAAATGTTGCAGAACTGCAGTATTTAGATCTGATCTTTGGGTTGTGGAACTGCTAGCTCTTTCTATCACTTGCTGCTATAGCTCTTTGGCATGCAAGCCATTCTGTTTTGTAGCTTCACCAGGATGACATTTTGTTGTATGCCTGGTAATGCTCCTTATATGTTTTCCTGCATTCTTGGTTAAGGGGTTAATCCTCTGGTTTGATGGTAATGGTAGAGTGGGAGATCTCCAGGCCGTGAGGCCTCAAATTGCATTGCAGCATCTCATGGATGCTCAGCTTTGAGTTGCTAGGTCTGTTTGAAGTCTATTCCATTTAGCAGAATGAGATTGCCACACAACCTTATCACAGTGGCAGTAAATCTAATTATAACAAATAATCAATTGTTAATTGTAGCCTGAATTTTTGCTATTTTGCTTTGTACCTGCCTGCCTGCTCCTAAAATTCTTTCTTCAAAGTAAACCATCAATGCAAAAATTATGCAGTCCATTCTCATCAACTTGCCAGGAAAGCACAACTGCAGAGGTTTTGCCTCACCGCAATAGTATTAGTGACTAGGAGCTGATGTCATATTAGATTACTTCAGTTCTAACAATGTTTAACAGAACTTCCTTAAATAGGTTATATGGGATTCTTGCGACATTTTCATAATGTTCTTTCAAGATATTTGCAATTATAATTCCCATGGAGAATAGGCTTTTTAATTGCTTTTATTCCTTATCACATTGTAAGCTTTATGCCTCCCTATGACACAGATGCCATTCTGCTTAAATTAAAACTTGTCTCAAAGATTTTCTCGCTTTATTCTCTTTGTTAGGCTACAATTTTGTGGATGTCAGGTGTTCTTCACTACTTTCTGCAAGATATGTTATCCACATTTGACTCTCAAAAGCAAGGGCCAGCAATCTTCTTCACCACTGGCAGTTCCTCAGTTAAGTTAGATTCTGTCCTCACTAGTTGTTCTGAAAAATACACACAGTTAAAGCATATATCACTGAAAAGCAATCGGGAGCAGAAACTCTGGAAAATTCTCAGCATCTAAACCAAGCCAACTGCTGCCCTAGTTGAGATCAGCGAACTCAGCACAGGCTGCAGATCAAATCTGGAACCTTGCTGGTTCTTTATTATTCAAATAGTCATTACATAAATTCAGTCAGTCAACAGGGGAAGGTCCATCTGTAGCCTGTATTAACAATGGTAATAGTTCACCGCAGCACTGCAGCAGTCCTTGTACTTAATCTCTACTGTTTCTTTCCAGCTGCAGGTTTGAGAATGAAAAGTCAATACAAGCATACTACTGCAGCAAGGTAGAATGTGATTGAACGTAATGTGAAATTCATATTTTCAATAATTTAATTTTGCACCTGAATTCTAATTTTACTCAAATTTCTGAGAATTACCCCAACATTTGAAAATGTTTTCCATGCCTCAAATAGCTTATCCTAAGAATTCCATTCCAAAAGTTACAGGAATTGAGAGAAAGGTACCCTGAATAATTTAAGTTTAAGGCATTTATAATTCAATCTAAATATAGCAATGTTATTCCACTGACTGAAAAATGTGAAATCTGACTATAAGTACACGATCAGTGGAATAACATTGCTATATTTAGATTGAATTATATAGGATTTAAACTTTAAAACATGCAAAGAAACGTCTTAATTTTTCACAATAAATTAACAAAAAACAAAAAAAACCAACTAGATTAAAATTCCACAATAAAGCAAAGGACTGAAAATGGTGAAAATCTGAAACAAAAACAGAAATTGCCGTGTCTAGTGGTATCTGTGAGCAGCAGCTGAGCTAACCTTTCAAGTCCAATGACCCTCCTTCAAAACTAGATTAAAACTCTGCTACTCTGTTTGAATGACTGGACATCACAATTAATGCAACCCTTCAGTTTTGTATAAATAGTGAAACTATTTCTTTATTTACATTCTGGACTATGCAGGTGAAGTTCGCATACATGATTGTAAGTTCTGTGTCACTGATCTTTAAATTTAAAGGCTGAGATGATAACGAGATCTGATCACCTTCCCCTCTATACTGGATCAGTTAAAATGAAACATTTTGAAAATTGAGAAAGAGTTTTAGAATACAAAGAGTACAGGTAGCAAAACTGAGCAGACCTTCATATCTTCATATCATATGGAAAATTAAACTGATTAATCTCACTCAGCAGTTCAATGCCAGGAGCCCACGCATAAATTTGGACAAAATTTGGCACATGCTGATTTGGAATGATATTTGGACTTTCAACAGATGAGGCTGGATTCAAACCAATTCTCAAGAGGTAAAAGGATAGTGTTCAACAATAGCATCACATTACCTTTCATTACCCAAGTTATATTCTTAATTTCCACCAGGACACCTACTACAAGTCTCCTTATCACATATAATTTAGCATGGGACAGCACCTCTTTTCCAGATTCTGCTAAAACTGCTCCACAATTAGACACTGCAGGACCCTAGGGTGACTAATATCCAAATCTTTCTTTGTGGACGAGGTGTTTCACCTCCGTTTTGTCATTTCCCAATGGAGATCACTTAAAATCACCCAACTAATTATCAATAATAACAAAAATGATGTGAGAGCATATACAAGGTCTTGAGCAACAATCTGATCATTCATCTTCCTGCATTCTAATATGAATATATACATATGTGAAGTGGGCCAAATTCTTCTAAGTGACCAAGCTATTTGGAATCTGAGTGGGACTGAACACAAATCCATTAAAGCAAATTCCAAACCTGCCTTAAAGAACTAAACTATTGCGTTGATACAGTATCCACTGCACGTAAAGTTCTCTGCATCAATTTTATCTAATGGCAAGTTGCATTGCTGTGCAGTGTTTACTGCTGTATAGAAAAATATTTGTCAAACATGAACATTTTACTTTAAAATTGCAAAATGTTATGTAATACTCACTGCACATTGAAGAAATTAACTTAAAACCTAATCATGATTTTACCTAATGAACTCAATATCCACAAATGTATCAATAATTAGTAGCACAAAATACCAGTCCAGTTAGGAGATTTACAATAAAATGAAAAGGTTTTAACTGAAAGATATCGCTGTCACATGACAATTGCTGTAAAAATTCTAGCACAGCAAACTCATTATAAATCAAGTCCATGTTAAGATTTTGAAAAAAAATTAATTATCGACAAGAGATAAGGAAATAAGTGCACAAGGTTCAATGAGCCACTTCCAGAAAGAGAGTGGTGTTGGCCATTTTAGGGAAAGATCACACAAGTGCAATAACAATCTCATCAAAAAAGAACAGCTAAATACAGCACATTTTGACACAGATTGTTCAACCAGACCCTTTGTGTCAAATGATTTAAGGCTTGGTGAATTTAATTAGAGGGTGCAGTCCCTCTTACTGACTCAACCTACATTTATGTTTGAAGACACTATATTAAATACACTATTAAGCTATATTTCTGTTTCTCTAGTGTTTTATGATTAAACTATTCAGTCAGATTAAATTCTATGATCATATGTGCACACACACACACAAACTGAATGCAGCAAAATCTCTGTGAAAAATCTAACACAAAATCATTAATGATTTACAGGAAGCAACACTTAAAGATCCCTTCACAGGAGCCACAAGTTATATTCTATCGCATTACTACAATAATGCCATCTAAATGAGGCAGGGTACATGCCTTGGAGGATGAAATACTGGCATTATAAGGCTAACAGCTTCTGTGAGGGTCATTTCCTTTTTTATAGTTTTGCACTAGGATCAGGTTGAACTCGTGAACTGGTATTGCAGTCTTGGTCTTCCTGAGAAACTACAGAATAATGATGTTCAGATGCAAATTGAGAGAACAGGCACCTATGCAAAATGCTACCTGCGTTAAAAAATATATTATCTTCTCAGCTTCTCGTGGGTAGGGGTCACTGCCCATCTCAGAAGCTGCCTCAACTTAGAGCAAATTTAGCACATAATGAATCAGTTACGAGGAACATTAAACCTACCATTTCAGTCGATCAAACTTTTGCTATGTGTCTCTTCAACAGAAAATTTCCACTCTAATCAAATTTTCCTGCCATTACCTCACATCCTTTTATATCCCTCCTTTTCACATTTGGTCAGTTCATTTTTGTGTTATACTTTCTGCCTCAACAGTCACATCCGATAAAATACTCCATGTTACAAATGTTTGCAAAGAAACTACTTCTAGAGTCATAGACTCATACAGCATGGAAACAGACCCTTTAGTCCAACTTGAACTTGTGACCAAGTTTCCCAAACTAAACTACTCCCACTTGCCTGCTTTTCACCCTCTAAATCTTTCCTATTCCAAATGTCTTTTAAACTCTGGCAGTTCATTCCAAATACAAACCACCCACTGTGTGAAAAAGTTGCCCCTTAGGTCCCTTTTAAATCATCCTCCTCTTTCCTTAAAAATATGCACCCTAGCTTTGAACTCTCCCACTCTAGGGAAAATACCTTTGCTATTTACCTTATCTATGCCCCTCATGATTTTATAAACCTCAATAAGGTCACCCCTCAACCTCCTACACTCCAGTGAAAAACGTCATAGCCTATCCAGCCTCTCCTTATAACTCAAGTCCTCCAGTCCTGGCAACATCTAACTTTTCTTTTCTCTATCCTAACAAAAATACTCATTCATAAAATTCTACCACAAGTGTTTCTGCAATGCAAGTGGGATACCTGCCTTACAGTGGAAATTTTTACGTCACAGCAAGGCAATTAAAGGGTGCTGTGAGAAACTCCTTGGAAACCTAAAGGAACAGGCAAGGCTAAATCTTTAATACTGACCAAATCTTTAAAGTGCTGGCATTAGCATAGCAGTACCAGCCAATGGGTGCCTTCAAGAAGAAACATGCAGTCCAGATGGGATCTTATAATCCATTCCGTACAACTGTGACTGTCCTTTACCTCCATTTTCAGCTTATCCACCATCAGTGAGCCAATTTACATACTAAAATCCCAACTGACTGCAAACACAGCCATTAACATTCACTGAATGAGGAAATGCACCTTATTGTTTTATCAATTTAAAAGAAACATTTTAAAGTTTAAAAGTACTGTTGTTTGCAAGAGTTTAGGTTAACAAGCTCTTTAACCTGACATGCAAGCAATTGAATTAAAAGATGGTTCATTCACTCAAAAAAAAGTTCCAATAAGCTAGAAGGAATCCTTTGGGCAACAGTCTTCAATACTGAGCCTGGCACTACCCTGTCACAGTGAGATTATACTTAAAAACTGGATGAGTATGTGGACATGGCCTTAGATCATGCTGCTTATTTGGCCTCTTGGATAACATTAACTGGTGCAAAAGGAATGTGAAAGAAGAGGGAAAAGAAAGCATTTGGTAAAACAGTGGGTACAATGTCCTTTGGGATTTACAGAGAGATATGGTGCAAGTAATCAGTAAGAAAACTGAAGACAAAACTGAAGAGCTAATTAGTTGGTCAGATGCCAATTACAAAGCAGCCAACAGAACAGGTTCTCAACAGCTGCCTCTCAAAGGTATTTTTAGTTGTTAAAATATAAAATACACAACAAAGCTGTTTCTGTAAATGCAAACAGAAATCTGTATTTTCTTCAGATTTGTTGTTCATAAGTGCACCCTTAATCTCGTCAGTCACGGTGCTGTTAGAAATACTGTAATGACACATAACAACTTTTCAATGTCAGAAATTTGCTGCCTTTCCATTTTCCATTATTCCTTTGAATTGATGTATTAGGAAAGCTTTTCTTTGTTTTTCTAAGCTTCTCTTGGGGTTTGTGATGCACTGTGAATACAAAGCGGGTCTTGAAGGGAGTATTGCTAATAATGCAAGGGACACAAAGGATGGTGTAAACATTCAGGATCTGTATCAATCACATTATGATTTCCAAGAGGGATTCTGCTCTTACAAATTGTCCAGCTAACCAAAATTGACAGAACGAACTACCTATTTTGTTCATTACCAACCTAAGTCCAAGTATTGGGCTTTAGCATGATGATGCATTCTGTACAGAAGGAAACACTCCTACGGGTGGCGAAGCAGTGGCAGATGACCAGCAGTGTAAGATGGCACCTGAAGAATGGCAACTTTGACATTGGTTGGGTCTGGTGTAGACAGTGGCGAGGTGGTAGAGGAGCGATGTGGCACAGACGTTGTTGATGATGAGCTGGCTGAGGACTGATGGACTTTCTTTAAGCTATATTTTTCTATTCTTTCTTATTCTTAAAACTATTCAAAATGGCGATGGATCATGGTGAAAGTGGAAAAGCTTTCCACTGTATTTTACTGATTTTCTTTTTGTAAAATACGTGTGACAATAAACTCATTCATATATAAATTGCCTGGCATCAAGCAATACTATAAGAGCACTCATGCATGCGTCCTTGCATGTTAGAACCTAGGTGACATGAGATAAAAAAAATTTGAATTACCCAGAAGTTTGGAGAGCTTATAGTTTCCCATGCTTTTGCTATGGCAAAGTCTCAGGCAATTAGAGTCAACTTGCCAAACAATCAATAGCCTTTTGAGCCTGTCATATAAATTATTGTGATCATTTGAGATTTGGCATTCTTGCAAAATGAACAGCTTTGACAACATGTTTCCCTTAAGTTCCTTAATACCAAATGACTGTCTACAATTAGATGAACGCAACTCTTCTCAACTTTTGGAGAGGAACATGGTATGGTATGCACTTAGTATGATGTACAAGAGGCCTTGGTGGGGATACTGGACAGGCAGCATGATTTAACACAAACGCTGTGCTAGATCAATGAGTAGGCATGGGAGTAATGAGGGGCATTGACTAACACTGAGCTGGTATAGAGGTGCGAAGGGCCATGGCACTGGTGGCTTGAGAGGGTCATAAGAACCTATAAAACAACCAATATAAAGAACCAGAGAACCATGGTCCACCTTGTAACCATCCCACTTTGGAACTTACCAAACCGCAATCACCTACACTCCATTGCTGGAATTTCGTGGGCCTGGCTCCATTCTGTATCCACTTCCCATCACAATCGCCAGAATGAAAACTACATGTCAGGGTACCTTTTAAACTAAGTTGGGTCTGGGAAATTTCGCATACAATTCCACATCAGTAACCAAAATCTGGCTGTTTATACTTAAATAACCATTCTGCTGCCCAAGAAAATTGATTGCTCACCTCTCATCCCACCTCCACTAATAAAGTAAGTGGGGTGAAGTGGGGTCTTATTTCAGTTTTTGGTTTGTATCACAGAAGTGTTATGGTACATCAGCGAGACATTTGGCCCATCTTGCCCACAGTGAATCATTAAATGAGCATCAATACCTGGTGCCAATTTCCTGCTTGTTCTCCATAACATTGCAAATTTTTTTAAAATCAAAATAGTCATCCTATGCCCTTTATTTATGCTTGCAGCTTTCTTTCAATGGAATTAAACGGAACAGCTTGGATTAATTTCACATCAACCTTAAGCAAAAAGGTTATTGTGCAAGTACATAAAATCACAATAAACAGTTGCAGACAAATTTCCCTTAATTTGCAAATTGAAGTAAATATGTATTTACATACATTCTTTATTTTGGTAAAGGTGGCTGCTTGGTGATAGTACGTAAATAAAAGGCCTTCATCATTCAACTTCGACTCATTGAAGACTAAATCACCAGATTTTTCATATCTTTCAATCACATACTCTTGGCAAATGCTTGCTTATCAGTCTCCAGGCCTGACCAGTTCAATTAATACCAATAGTGAAGAGCAAAAACGCTTATATATAAGCGAAAGAAATAATCCTTCACCAACAATATTTACTAAAACAGTAAAAAGAAAAAATCTTACTATGCTTTCACAGGAAAGATTAACTAAACATACAATCAATTTCTGGTAGCAGAGTGTATTATTTAATCATTTGAATTAACACTATACTGAACAAAACACGAGCAATTTATGCTGGGAAAAATAACTTCAAGGAATCAGCAAGTTAAAGAAAACAACTCGGATTTAAGAGTAAACAAGTGAGCCATGTTTATTCACTGAGAATTCAGAGGCTGAAGCAACTGGGAGCTGAAATATCTACATGACTTTCAGAATATTCTTTTGAGCTTTGGCATTACTTTATTCCTTCTTCAAACAATTCTCAGTTATTGCCCATTGCTCCCACCTTTCCCCAACCCCCAACCCCCCACCCCCATTTACCACCTCAACAATCATCCCCTCCACCACCAACCCACAGTATGTACCATTTATAAGAATCACTGCAGCAACTTATCAGGACTTCTCAGACAGCATCTTCTAAATGTAAGGACAGGGCAGGAGGTGCATTGAAACACTACTACCTGCAAGTTCTCCTCCAAGATGCACACCATCTTGACTTGAAGTTTTATTACCATTCCTTCATTGTCCTTGGGTCAAAACTCTGTGGCTAACAGCACTCTAGGTATACCTACACCACATTCCCTGCAAGCATTCAAGCAGTCAACACACCACTACCTGCTCAAGGGGAAATTAGGTTGGGCAATGAATACTGGTCTAGCCAGCAACACCTACATCTCATAACAAATATAAGAAATCATGATTTAGCATATTCTCCATCAATACACTCTATTTACATCAGGTCTTCAATGATAAAGCAAAATCCCTAAATATTTCACAGAATATTTTTAGGAAATGGATTTTAAGTCAGGAAGAGAGAGATTAAGAGGAATATCCTAAATCAGTTGAAGAGACGGATTTTGAGGAGATTTCTTGTTTTAAAAAAATTGTTAGGTAGTGAGATTTCCAGCAACAATTAGGAAGGAACAGCATGTAGAGGTAAGTTTGGACCTATTGGTATGCAGACTAGATGCCTTCATTGAAATCTGATACCAAGTGAAGAAGGATTGATGTCTTTACTTATACAGGATAAAGAGGGCACTTTCACCTGGAATCATCAAGTCCAACATTAAAAAAATGTTTATTGCCAATGCTGCACTAATAATTCTTCTTCAGCAGTAGGAAAATAAGTGACATTGGGTTCAGACCCCAAAGCCCGAGCAAAGCCAGGGCCTTATGTACATGCTCCCAAAAAGTTGATGGCTATAAGTTAATGATTAGTCCAGTAAAATGTAGCGATTTGCGTTATAGAAATTGACACAAAGTGAGAATTCAAACAGACAGAATATGCAGAAAACCTCAACAGCCGCTCTGATTGAGTTAGAGGCTCAGGCCAGGAATCTTTGCCAAGACATGTGGAGGATGAGCCAGGGGTTTGGATGGGGGGAGTACTTTATTCTGACTTTTACCAAAGACGTAAGCAAGGTAACAGCACACTCAATTATACTTTGTACACCACTACTCAGACACTGTCATGTATCAAGTCTCATTCAAGCTGAATGAAGTTTAATCACCGCCATCACTGTAGATTAATGTCAAATCATAGACCATTGTGGTTTATCAAACAAAATCTAACAATACACTTGTGTCTACACTTTGTGTGAACACAAGACACATCTTGTGCTAGGCTACAGCCAGAATTCATTAAAGTTTGCTGCCAAATATTAAAGAGGAATCATTACGCATGTGGAAAGTAGAGTTAAACCATTAAGTGACACATTCCTTGGTTTCTAACTGCCAATTCATAAAATGATATTTCGTCTGATTCAGTTTACTGCAAATGTCATTTCCACATGCAGGCCAAGAAACTCCTGCGGCAGAGCAGGAAACTCAGAAAGCTGGGAACACACAACCAAGCATTTGCATTTACCTGTCCTGACGTGAGTAAATGTTACCGATCCTCAGTTTCTGTGATGGGACATATAGTAGTTAGCACAAAACACTAGCACAAGATGAAGGGAAGAATATTAGGTGTTGAAAAACGTTTGTTGGTTTACCACATACTAGGATTGATGCAAGCCACCGCAAAGCCTGTGTCCCATCATTTTCAACTTGGTTCAACTTGAAAGATACTATGTCACAGATCACTTAGGTCATCCCAATATCCTCCTACACAATAACTTTGCAACATCAGCCATCTGGGAAAGGCATGCAGCAAAAGAAGGCCATTTCCCAAGGAAAATGTCAAAAACAATGACCAGGTGACTAATGTCATGCACCCTCTCATACAGCTGCGTCAATGAGATAAAATAGGTCTAGGTAAAGGGTTTGGGGAAATTGACTTGTCCATCCTTTGGCATGTATGTCTGATGTAAGCATTCCTAAAATGGAAAAATGGTAATAAGCAGGAAATAATTTATTTTAGAACTGCATGTACAGGAATATGCATCATTCTCATGAAAGCATAGACCTCACAGTGAAACTTAATGATATGGCATGTCATAAGAGAATGGTCAGCATAAGAACCTGATAAAAGTGTCCATAATCTGGAAATATTTCCACAGTTCAAATCTTCCAATGTCAAAGTTGCAATGGTTTTAGTATGTTCTGATTTTTCAATTTTTTAAAAATTTACATTAAAATTGTATACATGCTTTATGCTAAGAGTACAGGAAAATAAATATACATCCATGATGCAGAGCTCAGCTGTTCACAAATGCTGGCCAGTCCCTAAAGCATCATCAGGATTTTAGCACTCTATACATTCTCAAACCTGCAGCAGTACATAGAACCAGTGTTAGTGTTTTGAGATATCTTTAAGGAGCAGATCAGGTCAGCCAACTAGCAGCTGGGCTCCAGGGTCTTTACAAATGTAAATAACCCCAAAAGGAAATTCAAATGAGTTCAGTGATTCCAATTAAGCAGACACCATTCTAAATGTGAAAATGTATTCTAATCGTATTAAGTTGACCAAATAGGATCAAGGCTTCACAGCCAACAAGATCCTATCAATGCAATGATAGATATATAGAATCGGGGTTCTAATAATCTTCACATTCAACCCATTCACAAATGAATCAAATGGTAATGAATTTCTGGAAAAAATCTCCTCCTTAAATCAAACAGTAATGAATCCCTGGAATAAATCATCTGCCCGTCTGAAAAAAAGCATCTTTTAGGAGTTCCTGTGAATTGCATTTATGTTCTTCTATCTTTACCAAAAAAATAAATAGTGCTTTCAGTAATCAAATCAAAAATTTACAGTGGTCATTCAAATCTCCAAATACTGCTTTAATTCAAGTGGAAATTTTAGAGGCTGTTATCCTAGTTGTCAAATATCTCAACATGGTCACACACACGATGCCTGTGTAATCGTATGTTACTGGTGGAAACATTCTTCGTACCAATGTTAAATACAATGCCTGATGGCTCTTGAATATTTCTTTGCTTGTGATTCGAATGGTTTACAACGGTTGAAAATATCTTATATAAAGATTCATATCAGCATGTTAATTCACATGCTTTGAATTGTATATTCTCCTGACTGCTTGATTGCTCCGCTCACACAATACTCACAAAAAGGGACAACTGTATTCTACGGTAAGACTGTAGTCATTTAAAACAAACAATTCACTTTTTAATGATGCAAATACTATTAAACTATTATAATGTATAAATCAATTGAAAATGCACCTACTTGGCAAACATTTAATCACAAACTCCTGATTGAGGATAAAAGAAATGGCTGAGAGCAATTACCTTCTGTATGCGTACTTTACTGCTTCTCTGACTCTATGGAATTTAACGGCACTAGCAGTTATTTTAACTGCATTGTAAGTGCTTATCTGCACCTCCTGCTTGCAACTGATACCAACCTGACTGAGCAAGCTCATTGACTTAAAGGCTGACTTGCTTGGCCACGAACCCAATTCTGCATTACATGCTCTAAAGCTCCAAGGATTTTGGGTGAGATAGCCATGGCAAGCTATGAGGCGTCGACTGTGCACCTCAGAGTTTGAAACATCTCACAAACTCATTTCAGAGGGGTGTGGTTGTGTGTGTACAGGTGCAGGGGTATGTGTGTAGGGGTGTGAGTGTGTCTGGTTGGCGGGGTCAGGGGGGAGTCGGAGTGAGGTGGAGGAGGTTACTTTACACCCTGCTTTCCAAAATCCATTCTATAGTCAGTTCAGGAGACACAACAAGAGGACACAACAGCCTCCCAACTCTATTTCATTTGCAAAATTATCTTGGATAATGTCTACCTAATTCTCAGCAACAAAAGCCCACGACAAAATGTTGATATTCTTGCTGAGAACGGTTGGGCTGAAATGGAGATTGTTAAACTGTCTCAGTTAATTCTTTTGATTTTATGATTAAAGCGTGTTATCAGTACAAGACAGAGAAACTGCTGTTTGGATCTGCCAACACTGCTACTAACCAAGTAGCTAACCAGAAGATTAAAAAAACTGGAATATATTCCAGTCCAACATGACTCTTTTACCTCTGTGAGCTCAGTTATCACATTTACTATTGATAATAGCTGCATAAACATCTTGTTGCAGCAAGCTTGCCACCTGTCAAGTGCACTGGCTGCTGATAAGGGCTGTTAGTTCTTTGTCTGGTTTTCTATTAGTTTCCATTATTTCATAATTCATTCCTTCTATTGGATGAAGACAGAATATGATGTGGAGGTGCCAGTGTTGGACTGGGGTGGTAAAGCTCAGAAGTCACACGACACCAGGTTATAGTCCAACAGGTTTATTTAAAATCATAAGCTTTTGGAGTGCTGTTCTTTTGTCAGGTGAAGTCACTTCTGACTTTGAAGACTGAATGATAAATGCTATTTTAAATGTAAGAGACTGGGAGTATAATTTCAAGGTTTTGGAGAAGAAAAAATAAAAAGGTTTTAATTTAATATTGCCACATGGTAGTACATGAGCTGTCACTTACAATTATGGGCATACACCATGATAGCCAGGTCATGTGGAGAAGTCATAACTAAAAAGGCTGAAAAAAGGCAGTGAATGAATGTGTGCATGCTTTTGCACAGCACTGGCTAACAGGTGAATGAAATGTCTAACTGTAGACACACAGGGAGCTGAGGGCCTAGTGGTACTATCTTTGGACTGTTAATCCAGAGACCCAGGTAATATTCTGGGGACCTGGGTTCAAATGGCAGATGGTGGAATTTGAATTCAATAAGATTCTGAAATTAAGAGTCTAATGATAACCATGAATTTATTGTCAGTTGTCAGAGAAACCCATCTGGTTCACTAACATTTGTTAGGGAAGGAAACTGCTATCTTGACCTGATCTGGCCTCCAGACCCACTGACACTTAACTGCCCTCTGGGCAATAACATCTGTGGATGAGTTAAAAGAAAGGAATTTAAATATATAAATATATATATATTTCTTTCCTGACAAACTTACATTCAAATAACATTTCCTCTGTTTCAGAAAGCATTTCATCTGGGTTTGCAGTCATACATGACATTTTGTCAGAAATACTCACACAAATACACTTTCAGGTTTTAACATCTCTAACACACTCCTGGCTCAGGACACAAGAAAAAGCTTGTCTGGTCGTCAATTGTTCTGTCATTTTTGGTCTCCAACTTCATTCCTCTGTCATAATTGCCTTTGTTTTTGGTTATTTTGCAAATGAGACTGAATTTTGTTATTAAGAAAAAAGCACCAACTGTACTCATCCTATGTTTCTTTTCATTTCTTCTTCAGCATGTCTGATACAAGATTTATCAAACTGTCTCCTATTTCCAACATTTTTTATTAAGGAAAGTAGGATCAAAGCAATTCCTTCAAGTATGCATCCTACTGGCAATTCAAACTCTCAAAATCCAAGCTTGGTAAGATTTAATCAGTACTTCTTGATTTTCTACATGACTACACTTAAATCTTTGTGGTGCTTTGCAAATTAGTCATGGTACTTCATCTAGATTTCTAAACAAAACTAAAGACAGTACAGTCAAAACAACATCACAAACAGCCCACTGATGCAATTACAGTGAATCCTATATTATCAGAAGGATGAAACTAGATCTGTTGTATCTGGATGTTGAATATGAACAGCATACAAACAAGAGTAGAAACTCAAATCACAAGCCATGTTTAGCTGTTTTTATTTCAAAATGCCTGTAAATTCTTACTTTTACAGTGAAGTTCTTAAGCAAACAAGTGTAGACCATAACAAGATAGGGCTGATAAATCAATGGCTGAAGCGATAGTGCTATGTGCAAGATTCAGATTTTTGGATCATTGGGATGTCTTCTAAGGCAGAAAAGACCTGTTCAAAAGGGATAGGTTTCACCTAACTTGGAAAGGGACCAATGTCCTGGCAGGGGGATTTGCTAGCTCTAGTTCTACTTCTAGTTTGGGGCATGTGCATGTGTGGAAGGGGTGGTCCTAAGTAGCAGTGCAAATAGAAAGGCAGATTATGACGGTTCTGAATCAAAAAACAGCAAGTTATTTAGTAAAGACATTCAACAGCAAGTCAGAGAAAAAGGTAACCCTGAAGAATTAAACTGCATTTACTTCAATGCAAGGGTTCATACACGTAAGGCTGATGAACTCAGGGCATGTATGGGAACATAGGACTGGGACATCATAGTTATTACAGAAGCTTGGCTGAGGGAAGGACAGGACTGGCGGCTCAATATTCCAGGTTTTAAATGCCAATAGAATGAGAGAAAGAGGGACAAGAGAGGAGGTGGGTGGCATTTTTGATTAAGGAAAACAATTCTACTGTACTTAAGAGAGGATATTTCTGAGGGATCATGCAGTGAAGCTACATGGGTAGAAATTAGAAATAAGAAAGGGATGATCACCTTGATGGGACTGTACTGTAGGCTCCCAACAGTCAGAGGGAAATTGAGGGGCAGATATGTTGAGATATATGTAAGAATAATAGGGCTGTAATAGTGGGGAATTTTAATTTTTCAAACATTGGCTTGTACTGCCATGGTGTTAGGGGCTTGGATGGTGAGGAATTTGTTAAATGCGTTCAAGATAATTTTCTTTATCTATATGTAAATAATACAGAATGAGCAAAACTTGACCTTCTTTTGGGAAATAAGGCAGGGGAAGTGACTGAAGTATTTGTAGGGGAATACTTTGGGACCAATGATCATAATTCTATTAGTTTTAAAATAATTATGGAAAAGGATAGGCCTTCCCTAAAAGTTTAAGCTCTTAATTGGAGTAAGGCAAATTTTAATGGTATGAGACAGGAATTTTCAAAAGTTAACTGGAGTAGACTCTTCACAGGTAAAGAGACGACTGACAAAAAGTGTGATAACAAGAGTTCAGAGACATTATATTCCCGTTAGAGTGAAGGGTAATGCCCGTAAGAGTAGGGAACAATGGATGAATAAAGATATTGAGGTTCTAGTCAAGAATATGAAAGAATCATATATTAGATACCGATGACTGGGATCAAATTAATCTCTTGAAGTGTATAAAGGGTGTAGAGGCAAGGGAAATCAGGAGGGCAAAAAGGGGATATGAGATAGCCTTGGCAGATAAGGTTAAGGATAATCAACAGAGATTCCATAAATACATTAAAAGCAAATGAGCAACTAGGGAGAGAATAGGGCTCCTTAAAGATCAATGAGGTCATCTCTGTATTGAACCTCAGGAGATGGGAGATGCTAAATTAATATTTTGTGTCAGTTTTTACTGTGGAAAAAGAAATGGAGGCTAGAGAACTCAGGGAAATAAAATACGGACGTTTTGAAAACAGTTCACATTACAGAACAGGAAGTGTATCCCAGGACATTGTGGGAAGTTAGGGAAGAAATTGCGGGGCCCCTAGCAGACATACTTGTACCATCTATAACCACGGGTGAGGCGTCAGATGACTGGAGGGTGGCGAATGTTGTGCCTTTATTTAAAAAAAGACTGTAAGGAGAAGCCTGTGAAATATAGACCTGTGAGTGGGATATTGGTGCTGGGTAAGTAGTTGGAGGTGATTATGAAAGATAGAATTTGGATAGGTAAGGATTAATTAAGGACAGTCAGCATGGCTCTGTGTGAGGGAAATCGTATCTCACAAACTTGATTGAGTTTTTTGAGGAAGTAACCAAAAAGATTGATAGGGGCAGAGTGGTAGACGTTGTTTACATGGACTTTAGTAAAGCGTCTGACAAGGTTCCATATGGCAGACTAATTAGTAAAGTTAGATCACATGGGATTCAGGGAGAGCTTGCCAACTGGATACAAAATTGGCTTGACGTTCGGAAACAAAGGATGATGCTGGAAGGTTGTTTTTCCAGAGTGTGATGAGGGGTATTCCACAGTGATTGGTAATGGGTCTACTTTTGTTTGTCATTTATATAAATGATTTGGATAAGAATTTAGGAGACACAGCTTTTATGTCTCAGATGACACCAAAATTGGAGTTATAGTGGATAGTGAAGAAAGTTATCTAAGATTACAAAGAGACCTTGATCAATTGTGTCAGTGGGCTGAGGAGTGGCAGACGAGGTTTAATTTGGATAAATACAAGATATTGCATTTTGGTAAAACAAACAAGGGCAGGGCTTATACAATTAATGGCAGAGCCCTGGGTAGTGTTGTAGAACAGAGAGACTTAGGGGTTCAGGTACATAATTCTTTGAAATTTGCATCACATGTAATCAGGGTGTTTAGGAAGGTGTTCAGCACACTTGCCTTCATTGCTCAGACCTTTGAGTATAGGAGTTGGGATGTCATGTTGAGGTTGTACACGAGGCCTTTTCTGAAGAACTGTGTATTGCTTTGTTATAGGAAGGATATTATTAAATTGGAGAGGCTTCAGAAAAGATTTATCAGAGTTCTGCCGGGAATAGAAGGTTTGAGTTACAAAGATAGGCTGGCATTTTCCCCTGGAGCGTATAAGTTTGAGTTTTATATTTATAAAATCATGAGGGGCATAGATAAGGTGAATGACAAGGATCTTCTCCCAAGGGTGTGATGGGGCATATTTTTAAGGTGAAAAGAGTACTATTTAAAAAGGACACGAGGGACACTTTCTTTTTAACAGAGAGTAGTTCCTGTGTGGAATGTATTGCCAGAGATAGTGCTAGATGCAGGCACAGTTGCAACATTTAAAAGACATTTGGATAAATTCATGAATAGGAAAGGTTTGGAGGCAATTGGTCCAAATGCAGGCAAGTGGGGCTAGTTTGGTTTAGGAATATGGTCGGCATGGACTAGTTGGACCAAAGGGTCTGTTTCCATCTGTATGACTACGACTCTGCAACCTGCTATTTACTGACTGCAAATTCAATCGCCACATACAAAATAAACACTACTGCAAAAATGTTCAATGCACATGAACAGTTCAGCAACTATACTCAAGTTTTTCCAGAGTGATGGCAAAATGCTACACTTAGAAGAAGCAAAGACATTGCATGTAGACATAGTTAATACGCTAAATTCTAGATCGCCTACACACTTCTTACAGTGTGTTGCTTGTTACTTGTTTTAAATTGTAATTCCCTGAAGAATATAGCAGAAAATATTTTCATTAAGTATTTATAACTAATCATATTAATAATTAATATTGAAGTGTACAAGGTCAGATCAGCCACAAGACAAAATAAGCTTTCATTGTTATTAATATCAACCAGAACAAAACTAATGACACAAAAACAAAATATTGTAGATACTGGAAATCTGGAAATAAAACAGAAAATGCTGGAATTACTCAACAGGTCTGGCAGGATCTGTGGACAGAGAAAAACACGGTTAATGTTTCAAGTCAACAGCCTTTCATCAGAACATTCCTGGTGCAAGAAAAGTCTCTGAAACATTACCTGTTTTCCTCTCCACTGATGATACCTCACCTGTTGAGTATTCCCAGTATTTTCTACTTGAATATTTGATTACTTTATCTAGCAAAATGTGATGATTTTTCTTAAAATGACTTATTATCAGCTTGTGAGCAAGTAATGTACAAATCCTAATATGGTTCTTTTACAAATTAGTGTGCTGCAAGTAAACACATCGACTGCATTATTTGAAATGATAATTTTTTTTGTCATTTCCCAAAACATGTACAACATTGGCTTATCTCAAAAAGATGGTTGACCTTCTTCTATCAAAAGGACTGAGCAACTGAATGACTTGCTAGGTCACTTCCAAGATCAGCCGGTTTTATCCATGAAATGCCAATTAAAATCGTATTAGGCAAAACCAGGTAGAGGTGAAAGATTCCTTTTCCTGAAGGGCATTCGTAAACCACTTGGGGTTTTATTGCAATCCAGCATCTTTTATAATTTTGTCCTGGTATAATCTAAAACATGCCAGATTTATTAAATTCAGTTTCACAATACCAAAATTTGAATAACATTTTAGACTCCTAAACCAATACTATAATGATATCATTCTAGACAAAGTTGCCTCACAGTCCCCTTACAAATAAGCATCACAATATACTATATACTTAACAAGCTTACCTGTGACCGTCACCAACATGGAAGCCACAAGTGGACGATTATTGTCTAGCTTTCGACTCAGCCGTAGTTCTCCACTTGTCTGGTTGAGGTTCATTAAACTCAGTTCATTTTCTCGCTCAAAAGTGTAGAACAGTCGATCTGAAACATCAGGATCATAGGCTGGGATCTTGCCAATGACTCCTGAAGGGAAGGTGTTTGATTTGTTCGATATATAGTTGTTAAAAATTATTTGGAAGTTCTTAAGGACAGGACTATTGTCGTTCTGGTCAATCAGACGAATATGCACAGTAGCCCGGCTCACAAGAGGTGCAGAGGTCGCTTGCACCACAATCACATATTCAGACTTTACTTCATAGTCCAGGTCAGTAAGAGCTGTGAGTTCGCCAGAAAAGATATCCATCTGGAAGATCTCAGGAATGTTGCCTTCCACAATTTGGTACATAATCTGAGCATTTGACCCCTCATCTGGATCAGCTGCTGTGATTTTTCCCACCACTGAACCAACAATGCTGTTTTCCTTCACAAAGACTTCAAATTCATCAGCAGGAAACACTGGTGCATTATCATTCACATCCAAAATACTGACATGAATATGAACTGGAGTCCTATGCACAGGGATCCCCCGATCTACTGCATAGGCAGTGAGGTCATATATCGGAACACTCTCCCGATCAAGTCTTCGAACAGTTCGGACAATCCCTGACGTTGGCTCAATTGTGAAGTCTCCGTCCCCGTCCTCTCCATTCTGGAAAGTGTACTGAACCCTTCCATTAGCATGGGCATCACGGTCAGTAGCTGATATCTGCAAGACGCTGGTAAAAGGTGGGGCGTCTTCAGAGACGGAGCCCTGGTACTGGACGTTTACAAACACTGGTGAATTATCATTGACATCCTTGACCATGATTTCGACATAGGTAGTATCAGATTTCTGTGGAATCCCATTGTCTTTGGCAGTGATGGCAAGTGTGTAAGTCATTTGATCTTCATAGTCAAGCTCTGTCTGTAATGTTATGGCACCTGAGTCTGGATCAATTCGAAACTGAGGAATGTTATCCTCCAAATAGTAGGTAATCCTTGCATTCTCCCCAACATCATCATCTGTAGCACTGATTACCACTACAGTACTCCCCACTGGACGATCTTCATTGACATTTACTGAATAATGTGCACTCTGAAATACTGGACGGTGTGTATTTGCATCTGTGATATTAACATGTACATGGCATGTATCATGAAGTGTGCGATCAGAGGCTGTGATTGTTAGGACATAACGTCTCTCTTGCTTATAATCCAGAGGCAAAGCTAGTGTAATGATCCCCATACCACCTTGGGTGCTGATACTGAAACGGTTCCTTGTATTCCCACCCGTGATCTGATACGTAACCACCCCATTCACATCTCGATCCACTGCAGTTACCGTCAGTACACTGGTACCAACTGCAGCATCTTCATTTAAGCGGATAAAGTATTCTGCTTGTGTAAATTCTGGTCGATTATCATTAACGTCCATCACTGTAATAGTGACACTTGCTGAAGCAGATAGAGATGGAGAACCATGATCCCGAGCTTCTACTCCAAAAGAATAATGTTCAACAGATTCCCGATCCAATTGTGCACTAACTGTGATCCAGCCTGTTCCACTGTTTATCACAAATGGTGTGTCGCTGGCTGTGTCGGTCAGTCTATACTCCAGACGGGCATTTTCACCATAATCTGCATCCACAGCTTGGATATGGATTACAGAATGTCCAAGAGGTGCATTTTCAAGGACAGAAACCTGAAATGGGGTACTTACAAAGATAGGAGCATTATCATTAACATCTACCAGCTGAATACTGACCATTCCTGTATTGTTGGATAAAGGTGGTCGTCCTGCATCCTGAGCACGAACACGCAAGGCATATTCACGCTCCACCTCAAAATCTAAAGGTGTTACCACCTCAATGGCACCAGTAAGACTATCAATGGAGAACTGCCCCCTGCTGTTTCCACTAATTATATTGTAATGAACCAAAGCATTATTGTCTTTGTCTAAGTCTGTGGCAGTAACTTGCAAGATCTGTGTGTGTGGCCTGATGTCTTCCCTCACCTGGACAATGTAACGTTTCTCGCTAAACTGTGGGATGTTGTCATTTTCATCCAGAACAGTAATGTAAACTTTTACCGTGGCACTTTTAGGACCAGGGTCTTTACCTTGGTCATTGGCTTCTACAATGAGGGAATATTTCTCCATAGTTTCTCTATCCACCGATCCACGGGTAGTAATTAAACCTGACCTGGCATCAATTTCAAAAACAGCATGTGTGGCTTGCTGATTCATAAATCGATACCTGATATTGGCATTGGAAGGAGAGTCTATATCTGTGGCTCGGAGCTGCAAGATGGGATAACCTTCCTCTACATTCTCTCGAATGGTTTCCCTATATTCGGCTTGTTCGAACACTGGATTGTGATCATTAGTGTCCCTCACTGTTATGGAGATCATGGTGGTGGCAGAGAGGCGAGGGATACCGTGATCGACAGCTGTGATTCGGAAATAGTGCAGGTCCATGCTTTCCCTGTCCAGGATTTTGCTAGTTGACAGCAGCCCTCTTTCAGCATCAATGGTAAAATAATCCATGGATCTGCTGTCCATCAACGAAGCCATAGAGTAATACAGCCTTCCAGCCTCTCCAGAATCTGGGTCCACTGCAGTAATGGAGATTACATGTGTCCCTGGAGGCTGGTTTTCTGCCACCTGAACCTGGTAATTATATTGTGGAAAATGAGGGCGACGATTGACCGATCTACTAGTTCTCGTTAATGGTAAAGGAAAGACGGCTCTCTTTCCCCGTCTGCCAAATCGGGGATTAAATGTCTCAAATTGCATAGCTTTGCTGGGGTTTAATTGGAAGAGTATAAGCAGATCGCTTTTTGAATGGTTCCTTGGCCTAAGTCCAAACAGCAGACTTTTTAAACAACCTTTGGTGGCTTTAAAGAACTGCACACTGTGAAAATCTTCACAGCTGAGAGGACGGGAAAGGTTTGTCGCGGGTGCCCCTAAACTCTTTGTTCTGTTGTCCGGGTTGCAGAGCGTTGGAATTGGAGATGCTTCTCTCGCCAAACCGGGAGCTGTCCATGCCGCCGATGGTGCTGAAACCTCGTTATTCAAACAATGTGATCCCCCCGAAGAGCACAGATTTGTAAAAATAACCAGGCACGATTTTGGACACAGATTGCAATTGCGTGGATTTATTAATCGCCAAAAATATCCGCTTGTACACCTAAATCTACTTTCACTTAAATTCGATGCAGGCCAATCTGTCCTGTTGTCAAATGAAGTGTATTTCATGCATCGACTTAGACACGGGTTAACACAGTGATTCCTGTGTTGGTGCAGGTGACGGGTAAAAGTGTGGTTCACGCTGTTTGCCTGCTGTGCGCAACGTTTATACAATGTTTCCTCGGGGTTAAAAAGGTAGCACTCAAAGAGACGATACATAACACTACTTAGGAGGAGGTCTGGACAATGTTTCAAACACGCTCCTAGTTCCACATTCCTTTCTTCGTCCTTCAGGTACAGACAATCTCGCTTAACATTCCGGGTATTTAAGGCAACTTCAGCACAGTCCCGGGGCAGATCCCACGAGAGTCTCCCGTTCTTTGCAGGCCGGGTATTGGACTTGCTTGAATGCTGACTCCAAAACGATTTCCTGGAGCTATTGTCCCGGACCAGACACAGCGAGTGGATAAAGAGAGGCTGGTAGACCAAGAAGCTGGGTTCGAGTCCCCCCTGCTTCTTCTCAGAGGGGAAGCTTTCTGCACAAGACAATAAGACGGAGTGGCTGTGAGTCCGGTAGAAACCGCGGTAGCGCCGGCGGCTGTGTAGCAGTTTCCTTGCTGGGATAGTTCTGAAGCCCTGATGCCCCCGGTTCCTACAGGCTTCACTGACACGCTGCTCGGTTACGTCCTTGTCCCGATGCCATTGTGCAGCGTCCGGGGAGTTTCTCTTTCTCTCGGTCTTGGCACTGCCATCCCTCCCGGTGTGCCAGGAGCAATCCGCCCGGTAGCAGGAGGCTCGACCCGGAGCGGCTACCCAGCTGCCAGGGCCACTCACCTGCTCCGGGCTCGGCGCTCGGCCCGCGGCCCGGTTCTGCCAGCGGCCCGGGGGCAGCAAGAGGAGGAGGAGGAGAGGGGGAGGCCGGCGGGACTCCAGAAGCGGCGGCCCCGGCTCCTCCTGCGCCGGGTTTTCCGCCCTCAACGCGAACAAAGAGCCGAGGAGGATGAGAGAGAGGCGTCTCATCGGCAGCGCCGCCATCGAGTCAGGGCCTTCCCTTCGCCGCCGCTCTCCGCTCCTCGGCGGCCCTCGCAGCTTCAGCCGCCCCGGGGCCCGACAACCGCCCTCCCCGAGGCGCCGCTCAGCGTTCACCGCTAATCCCTCCGGCTCCCACTCGCTCGTTCTCTCCCTCTCTCTCAGCGCCTTCCCCCCTCCTCTCCCTCTCTCTCAGGCTTTCCTTCCCGCTCCAGGACACATCTCCTCATCCTCACTCCACTCGCTTCCAACATGGCACCCGACCGGCGCCCGCTAACGGTCTGTTCCACCTTCGAGTGATCAACCCCTCATGGTACATCCCAACAGCCGCCTTCCAGCCCCCATCACGCCCCCTCCCCATACAACCCCGCTGTGACTATTTGAGATGCCTTCATCATTGATACTGGCAAGATGCGTAGACAGCTTCTCTGCGTCGCTGACTGAAGGAGGGCTGCTTCATAATCAGTTCTGAGGAAGGGTCACTCGACCCGAAACGTTAACTCTGCTTTCTCTTCACACTTGCTGCCTAACTTGCTGGGTTTCTCCAGCAATTTCTATTTTTGTTTCGTATTTTAATCCCTACTTCCACCCCCCCCACCCTAAAACAGTAGGGTTACTGGAGTCAAAATGTTAACTCTGCTTCTCTCCATAGGTGCTGACAGACCTGCCGAGTTTCTCCAGCAATTTCTGTTTAGTTTTTGATTCATATTTTAATCCCAGGCAACATCTGTAGACAGAGACAAACCAAGTTAACACCTCAACCTACTGACTGATGATAACATTTGGTGGCAATAAATGGTTCCAGCACTTTGTACTTATTCAGATTGCAAGCACTTATATTGTTTTACTTTTGTTTTACTTGGATGTTCTCACTATATATTGAAATCTCCATTCCAGCTGAACTCTAACACAAAAATGCTGGAGAAACTCAGCAGGGCTGGTAGCATCAGTGGAGAGACCAACAAAATTAACATTTGAGCCCAGTATGACTCTTCTCCAGAACTGAAAGGATTTCAATAATGGGATGAGGGTGTCACTGACTCGGCAGCATTTATTGCCCATCCCTAATTGTCCAAAGGGCAGTTCAGAGTCAACCACATCGCTATGGGTCTGGAGTCACATGTGGGCCTTACCAGGTAAGGATGGCAGTTTCCTTCCCCAAAGGGCATTACTGAACCAAATGGATTTTTAATGACAATGGACAATTGATTTATGGTCATCATTAGAAACTAAATTCTAGATATTTTATTGACTTCAAATTCCACCATCTGCTGTGGCAGGTTTCGAACTCGGGTCTCCAGAACGTTATCTGGGTCTCTGGATTAACAGTCCAATGATTATACCACTAGGCTATCGCCTCCCCCTCAAATGCTCCCCTTGCCCCTCCTTTGCCTCTGTTAAATAAAAGAAATGCAAAGGAGG
>NC_063347.1:14137125-14154552 GCF_021869965.1 Rhincodon typus
CTCATCCCGCCCCCTTGACATGTCTGTCCTCCCTGGACTGACCTATCTCCTCCCTACCTCCCCACCGACACTCACCTTTACTGGCTCCATCCCCGCCTCTTTGACCTGTCTGTCTCCTCTCCACCTGTCTTCTCCTCTATCCATCTTCTATCCGCGTCCCCCTCTCCCCCTATTTATTTCAGAACCCCCTTCCCCTCACCCATTTCTGAAGAAGGGTCTAGGCCTGAAACGTCAGCCTTCCTGCTCCTCTGATGCTGCTTGGCCTGCTGTGTTCATCCAGCTCTACACCTTGTTATCTCTGGTATCAAATAATCCTCATTTTGTTTCACTTGATTCTGAATTATACTTGACTAAGTTAGAAAGCTCAGAATATTTTCCACATTTTATACCAAGGTCCAACACCAAGTATTGCAGAAACAAAAACAGAAATTTCTAGAGAAACTCTGCAGGTTTGGGTTCAGTGACCTTTCTTCAGAACTGATTATATTGCATGCATACAATATAAGCTGTGGTTCTTTGCTTCCAGAACAACAATCTTCATCACGCTAATTTAGTTTTTTTCTATTTCTATTACTTGTATTAGCCATCGCTGTTTGAATAAGGATCTAAATTTACTTTCCTGCTCTTGACATACACTTATTGGGAGCTGAGATTGTGCTAATTGTTTCAAATGAGATTCATAATCCTGTCAAAGAGAGACTTTGGACGCTAAGTCAAATTGCCAAAGCAGCACACTATGTCATACAGTCCTTAGAAATTTTTTTTTTTCCCCAGGCTCCAGATCTGAACTATGTCATTGCAGGGAGAGGGTAGAATATAAAATCAGGATTGTATGCTCAGAAAAATGGAAAATTATGATAAAAAGAAAAATCAGATTTGACGTCGCCTTGGGCATCTCTGCTGTAAAACTTAACAGGCACTATCAAGTAGTATTTGCAAAGTAGAGGAAGGTCCATCCGCTATAGTGAAGCTAGTTCAGAGAAAGAAATATACAGAGGCAAAGGTGAAAACAAAAGCAGAAATTGCTGGTGAGACTCAGCAGGTCTAGCAGCATCTGTTGGGATAAAGCAGAGTTAATGTTTCAAGTGTAATGACTCTTCATGACAATGCCAGAATCAAGATGTTACTCTGCTTATTCCCCACAGGTGCTGCCAAACCTGCTGAGTTTTGCCAGAAATTTCTGATTTTGTTTCAGATCTCCAGCATCTGCAGTTCTTTGTTTGAGAAAGGTGAAAACAGATTGCTTGATTTGAGTGTTGAGGTAAACTAATAGACAAAAGAAGTGACAACACTGAAATGTGTTTTAATGTTCTATTAAAAGAATTGAAATGGCACAGCAGACGCAAAACAAGGTTGTTTCAAAACTCACTGCATGTGGATATTATAGACTAATATAATATATATGAGGGAGGCAATGTAGTATTGTTGTTGGACTTTTAATCTGGAGACCCAGGTAAGAAAAGTTTGGAATCAACAGTCTAATGATGACCATGAATCAATTGTTGAAAAGCCCATCTGGTTCACTAGCATCCTTTAGGGAAGGAAACTGCCATCCTTATTTGGTCTGACGTAGATGTGACTCCAGACCCACAGCAATGTGGTTGACAATTAACTGCCCTCTGGGCAATTATGAATGAGCAATAAATTCTGGCCTAGCCAGCAACACCTCCATCCTGCAAATGAATTTAAAATACTCTTCCCTTTGAGTTTTGATTTTAGTTGTAAAATTTAAAGGATATCGTTGTCATTAAATATCAACATATGAGATACTTGAGCTGGCAGCCCAGCCATAAGTTAATTGTTAGGATTCTTGTGTAAGAGTCAGAAGAGTCACCGGACCCAAAACATTAACTCAGACTTTTTCTTCACAGATGCTGCCAGACCTGCTGAGCTTTTCCTACAACTTCTGTTTTTCTTCCTGATTTACAGCATCCGCAGTTCTTTTGGTTTTTATTTAGGTCATGCTTCAGATGAAACGTGAAACTGAGGTCCCATGTTCTCTGTAAGATAAGTGTAAAAAGTACAAAGTTAGCCCTGGTATCCCAGCTAATATTTATCCAATCAACATGACCAAAACAAATTATTTGGTCATGATCATATTGTTTGTAGGAGATTGCTGTGTGCAAATTGACAGTAATGTTTCCTACATTACAACAGTGACTATTGTTCAAAAGTACTTCATTAGCTGTAAAGCACTTTGAGATGCCTTGAGTTTATGAAAGGGGAAAATAAATGCCAGTTTTCCTCCAGTCATATTTTTCTTTAGAGGTCACAACATCCACGTTAATAGATCCATAACAGCATTTAAAAAGCACTAATCTGGATTTCTTGTTGGAGCAGGGCGTGTTCATCGAATGAAAGAATGCCTAAAGCGTCAAAACAGGCCATTGGGCTCATCAAGTCCACACCAACCCTCTGAAGAGCATCCCATCAGACCCACATCCCTACACCAGCCCTGTCACCCTTCATTTCCCATGGTTAATCCACCTAACCTGCACATCCCTGGACACTATGGGCAATTTAGAATGGCCAATCCACCTAACCTGTGCATTTTTTTTCTATTCATTTTGTGCGATGTGGGCATCGCTGGCTGGCCAGCATTTCTTGCCCATCCCCTTGAGAAGGTAGTGGTGAGCTGCCTTCTTGAATCGCTGCATTCCTCCTGCTGTAGGTTGACCACACTGCTATTAGGGAGGAAGTTCCAGGATTTTGACTCAGCGACAGTGAAGGAACGGTGATATATCTCCAAGTCAGGATGGTGAGTGACTTAGAAGGGAACTTCAAGGTGGTGGCATTCCCATATATCTGCTGCCTTGTCCTTCTAGATGGAAGTGGTTGTGGGTTTGGAAGGTGCTGTCTGAGGATCTTTGGTGAATTTTTGCAGTGCATCCTGTAGATAGTACACATTGCTGCTACTGGGCGTTGGTAGTGGAGGGAGTGGATGCTTGTGGGCGTAATGCCAATCAAGTGGGCTGCTTTGTCCTGGATGGTGTCAAGCTTCTTGAGTGTTGCTGGGGCTGCACTCATCCAGGCAAGTGGGGAGTATTCCATCACACTCCTGACTTGTCCCTGGTAGATGGGTGGACAGGCTTTGAGGAGTCAGGAGGTGAGTTATTTGTTGCAGTATTCCCAGCTTCTGGCCTGCTGTTGTAGCCACTCTGTTAAAGTGGTGAGTCTAGTTGAGTTTCTGGTCAAAAGTAACTCCCAGGATGTTGATAGGGGGATTCAGTGATGGTAACACCATTGAATGTCAAGGGGCAGTGGTTAGATTGTCTCTTATTGGTGATGGCCATAGTTGGCATTTGTGTGGTGTGAATGTCACTTGCCATTTGTCAGCCCAATCTTTGAATTGATGCAGATTTAGGTGTTAATAAGTAATGTGTGCATTTTAGTTTGTTTTACCAAATAAGAGATTTTTTTGCATAAGGTGAGGTGCTTGTTTCATTAAACCAGCTCCAACTTTTAAATTAAACCTAAAAGAGTATAAATGTCTGCATATATTCAATTAGATTGTACAGCTATTTTCCACTTCTTGGGTTTTTATTTGGTTTTAGCCACAGCAGCAATGAAGCAGAAGAACATGACAATCTCCAACATGGGCAGATTGGAAATGTATGAGTATTGAGAGATTTCTAATTGCTACAAATTATTGGTTCTCTCGGCTTGCCATTCATCCAAGTAACAACTCTGATTTGTTATACCTTTGCTAACAATACATTGCAAATGCATACTTATGAACTTTACCTAAGCATTGAATAGAGTATTGAATGATTCAACAGATAAAATGTCACTGGCTCGAAAAAGTATGATATCAATACAATACCAATTAAACAAGTAAACTAATGGTTACCTCAAAATCATACTGTGAAATAATATTTTATATGTACCCTTTTGAATACCTGATGAAATTATTTTAATCCATGCACCTTCAGAAACAAAAATGTTCTGTACTTTAGGAATAAACATTATGAAGTATCCAAACACATCAGTGACAATAGCCATTCTAAGCCCAAGTATCACTCCCTCACCTCCCACCATCACCATCTTGTCAAGCTCGATCAACAAAACATTTTTAAGACATCTTACCATTGCACCTCAAGCACTGCTGTTACTAGGCTGTTGAGACACAGACTTTGGTTTTAAATGTGCAATCATGATCAACTTCTGAATGACATAAATCATTTCCTCCCACACTTTAAAAGCATGGCTGAGCAGGGATAATGTTCAAGTGTACATATTATAGCAGGGAATTGAAACTAGGCCGGTCGATTGAAGGGCTTGATCTATGACCCTTTCTTCGAACAGGTGACCTATACTCAATTCCCTGTTACAGCATTTGTAGATTACTGCTTAATTAGATTATAGGTAAAGATAAAAGGACAATTTTAGTGGGCGAGAGTTTTTTTTTGTATGGTCTCTGATGCACCAACACTTGTATTCAGTTAAGATCCTCCCACTGCTTGGATTGAAAGTACATTCAAGCATGCTATTGAAGAGAAATACACTTCACCATCATTTTATGGTAATAACATGCTCAAGATAGATGTCCAGCAAGAGTCCACTTGTATTTGCCTCATGCCTAAAAACATTTCGGTATAATTTGAAACCTTTAATATATACACATTCATTCATTATGGTCTAAGTGTATTAAATAATAAGAGTTAGATCAATCACATACCCTTGGACAAAACAGGTGTTGCTAGAGGTTTTTATACTGAATACCATCATTTTATTTTCTCACAATCTAACAACTGCTGCTAGGGAAAAACAACTTAACTATCCAGCTGTCATTCCAGAAAAAGAGCGACCAAATATTTACTGTGGAATGATTTACTGTAGAATGCATCACAAGACATAATATTCCAGCCTGCAATGAAAGTTCTTTTCCATATTTACTTTCATTTATAGTTTTCTCCTGTGTATTTCTTTTTTCTCATATGCCATCCCATAATAAATAGGATGGCAAATGATGCACTCCTAGACAACTGTCAGCGGTGCTGTGTAACTGGAAAACACACAAAAACCAAACCAGAATCACTTTTCCTTCAATATTCTCCCACACCTTCTGGGAAATTGCCTCACCTCAGTATATTTTTCACCTTTTAAATTTCCCAGCCAAGGTCATGAATGCAATATATGCAGATTTACATAATAAACCTGCATCTACCCACTCAATGATATAGTGTGCTTGACACACCTGTGTATTAGATCACTGGGAAATATGTGAGAGCTACTTTCTGGGCTTGTCCTGCTGATTTTGCTTCTCTCCTTCCCTCTGTAAGAAGGGAGTTTGAAACTCCAAACAGCACTTCTTCCAGACAGTTTTTCAATCCTGCTCACCACAGTGTGCTACTATTATCCATTATTCATTTTAAACTTTAAACTGGGTTAAATTTAAAGTAAAGTAAAATTATTTATTCACTAATGAATGTAAATATAGGTTTGCTCAGTTGGCTAGGTGACTAGCGTGTGGTGCAGAATAAAGCCAATAGCATAGGTTTGATTCCCATATTGGATGTATGTATCAATTCATGGAGCCTGGCCTTTTACCTTAGCCTATGCTTGTAGAGGGGTTACCCTCAAGCTATGCACAACCGTTTCTCTCTCTCTAATGGAGGAAGATGCTAAAGGTCCCATGTGAATAATGGCTCCTTCCTTCCACAAGTGAATTATTTTGATTTCTTCTCTCTTTCCTTCACCTTAAAATAGCTTAGCTGCTGCGTAGCTGATAATCTCCCACCCACTGCTTTCGCTTGCACCCAATCAGAAAGGTACCAGGTTTGTTAGTAGATGCATGCTGGTAGCAGCTGCCAACCTGAGAGGTGGTAGGGAGTGAGAAGTAACCTTCCTGTCTGATGTTGAAAGATATTGGAGAGGATTCCTTTCTCCAATCACTACCCAACAACCCTTACTAGACATGCATGAATATTGGTTGATGAGCTAGGATCAGATTTGGTTAAGGCTCCTACAGGTATAACATAGAACATAGAACAGTACAGCATAGTACAGGCCCTTCAGCCCACAATGTTGTGCCTACCTATTATCCTACTAAGATCAAACTACCCTGCATACCCTACATTTTACTATCCTCCATGTGCCTATCCAAGAGTTGCTTAAAAGTCTGTAAAGTATCTGACTCCACTACCACTGCCGGCAGTGCATTCCAAGCACCCACCATTCTCTGTGTAAAGAACTTACCTCTGACATCTCCCCTATACCTTCCTCCAATCACCTTAAAATAATGCCCCCTCGTAATAGTCATTTCCGCCCTGGGAAAAAGTCTCTGGCTATCCACTCTATCTATGCTTCTCATCATCTTGTACACCTCTATCAAGTCACCTCTCATCCTTCTTCGCTCCAATGAAAAAATCCCTAGCTCCCTCAACCTTTCCTCATAAGACTTGCCCTCCAATCCAGGCAGCATCCTGGTAAATCTCCTCTGCACCCTCTCTAAAGTTTCCACATCTTTCCTATAATGAGGTGACCAGAACTGAACACAATATTCCAAGTGTGGTCTAACCAGAGTTTTACAGAGCTGCAGCATAACCTCATGGCTCTTAAACTCAATTCTCCTGCCATAAAGATTACTTGTGTACATTACTGTATCAGAGGATGAGCTTTACCCACAAAGTTGTATCCCAGCAAACAATTAATCCATTCAGTAGAAGAAGACCAGAAAAAAATGGAGGATATGAAGAAAAAAGTCCTTTATCACCTTATTTTGAATTATGAGTCACCACATGGTGGAGAAAACCTGCTGCAAACATTATCTTGAGAGTTGAGAAGTGGATAAAGTGAAAAAGTGAGTTAAAAACCTGACACAACATCTATTACATTAGAATATCCATGTTAGTTTTAATATTATCTATGATATTGATACTACTATTGATGGAGAGGTGCTCAATTACTCCACTTATTTTAGGAAAATTATAAACACACTCTGCTTGAACTGGAAGAAGGCATGATGTTGACATAACATGGAGCTGCACAATCACAAAAGTAGCCACATGATTTTTCAGGGTCTCCCAACATGAAATCTGCCTGCCTCTTACTTTGCACGCATAAACAATTTAAGTCACAAATTTGCTTTGATTTGATTTGATTTATTGTAGTCACATGTATCTTGATGCAGTGAAAAGCTTTGTTTTGCAAGCAGTACAGGCAGATCATAACAAACAAAGACATTGAGATCAAAGGGTGCTTAGACAGAGTGCGCCATACAGTTTACACTGCACAGGATGTGCACAAAGCAAGATCGACATTACTTAAAATTAGACAGTCCATTCATTAGTCTAATAATGGCAAGGCAGTAGATGTTCTTGAACCTGCTGGTGTGTGTGTGTGCATGTGTTCAAGCTTCTGTATCTTCTGCCTGATGGAAGAGGTTGTAGGAGAACATTATTGAGTTGGAGGGGTCTTTGATGATGTTGGCAGCCTTTCCATGACAACAAAAAGTGTAAATAGAGTCCATGGATGGGAGGTTGGCTTCCATAATGGTCTGACTTGTTGTAACAGTGGTAAAATTCCTGAAGTTACAATTTAAGGCTTGAGGGGAAAATCGGGACAATTTTCTTTGAAATCAAATATCTGATTTTTTTCATTCTGATCTGATTTTCCCACCTTTCCTACTATTACTTATGTTACACCAAGGAAAGAAACATTGCACCCTTCGTATTTACTTCTATATCACTGCCAGACTACAGTTTGTTTTCATTCTAGGAATACAGAATAAACAAAAACTCCCTACGAAATTAAATATTGTTACTTCATTACAAAGTGTTCACATTTGTCCTCCCTTAGGGAAAATGTCACTCACTGTAGTAATACAGGAATCAGGCGGTCTCCCAGTTCCATTTAAAATGTTGCTGCATATTGACCCATTAATGATTGATTCTTGCCAACTAAGAAACAATACAGCAGCAAATGCTTTTAATAACGTTCTAAGAACTTGCATTTCTGAAGACATCTGTGGAGTTCAATATTAATGTAATGCTGTAAAATTCTGTGTTCTTATGTCAGTATGAAATCCTCTTGTCCTAAATTAACTATGATGAAAGACAGCTTATAATGAATTTTGACATAATTATACCTCCATATAATGATCTCAGGCATTGTAACATGTTGTAATTAAATTAATAACACTTATCATTGCACAAGAATGCAATAATTTCTTTTCCTTCCAACGAAAACACTACCATCGACTTTTCAAGTGTGTGGCCCATTACTGTTGAATCTGTCTAATCAGAAACGTTCCCTGTAGGTTTAAGTATTTACTTGCATGTTATAAATGCATCAATTTCAATTCAAATTTTAGACCTGGTTTGAGGTATCACAATTTCTTTTGAGATATGATGTCAGTCTCATGTGTCCAAATACATGTTTCTGCCTTAGATCAGGAAACATTTTAATGTATTTGATATGTTGTAATGATGTTTACTTTCTGCAATTTGAATTTTGCATCATTCATTTTTCTTTGTTTCATATTTTTAGAGATCTATTTTGATAGATATGATTCCCTTATTTTCAAATATGGGCCATTGCTTTTTGACCTGAGTCTACTTCCTAGCCTGCCTGAGTGAATTCTAAAGGAAGTTTTTTGAATCAAGTCAAACAAAAATGGTGCTTGCTGCAGTGCATAGCACAGATAATTATTCAGACATGATGTTATGATAAAGCTCTTCTAATAGTGAAAATATTTACAATAAAACCACACTTTTGTCAACACCCATTTATAATGAAACCCAGTTAAAATGGAACTATCTTACAATGAATCACTATAATGAAACTCGCTTTAAAACATCCAACAATGAACGTCTCCTTTTACAGAAAACCATGTATAACAAAATACTGTTAAAATGGAATGATCTTTCAACAAATGTGCTAAAATTGAAGCATCCTCATAATAAAAAAAATGAAGAAACAGTTACAGTGAAACAATTTTGTCTCCAACGCCATAAAGGTTATTACACTGCTTTGAATAGAGAAATCAAAATGGAAATGGACACCATCAAATTATTTTCTTGATGATTTTTTTTCTTCAGAATTATCCAGCTGGGCACAGAAACCATAATGCAAAATGTAGTTACAAATATAAAATAACTTCAGTAAATAAGGCATTCAGGTGGTGCATCAAACAAAGCAGATACATTTTAGAGTTAAGCTGTCCAAATTTAGCACTGCAAATAGTATGCAATACATTTCCCTTCCTGCATATAATGTACTTTTCCTTCATTCAAATTTTGAAATCATGAATCTGTATAAAATAAAAGCCCAGTCATTTATAAAATGAAGGGTAGGTGTTACCTTACAATGAAAGCAAACATTTTACTCACCAACAGTACAGAGTAGGTATATTCTTGTCTGGCTCAAATATGAAGAATCCCATCTTCTCCAAATATTGAAGTTAAATTTAGAAATATAACACAATTAAATCGAGGGAAACTTGGTTGATTTCTAATGGAGAATGTTTTAAGTGAAGATTTCACTATTACAACAACACTTTAATATAATGGAATATCTCAAGGCTCTTCACAGGAGCATTATGGAGCAAAATTTGATACATGAGACAATCCGACAGTGGATGGTGATAACAATGGATGGAATATTGTGGAATTCCACCAGTGGGTTTGAACATGGGATTTATTTGTAAAAAACATTACATGGAGTGCCCATTCACCTGACCTTACAATTTCAAAATTAGTAAATATTTAAGTGCTTCTTCTTGCCTGGAGGAGACCCACAACAAGTGGCATATTTGCAAGCTTAGCTGGTGATGAGGGTCCTTTGTCCTCCCTTGATCTCATTGGAGGTATACCTCTAGTGTCATGCCTCCCTTTACCCTTCTGTCCTTATCTCTCAAAATGCCCCTCCTCCTCCCCCATTCACTGAATTCTGTCACTCTCCTTGCTGGAGCCTGCCAGTCAGGGCCAGTCAATTTCACAGATTTACCTTTGGTGCAATCTCTATCAGCTTTTCTTCTTTAGGAACTGATTGCAGTTCCAGAAGCGGCAACCATTCAGACCTGGGCGCTTAGGTTGACTGACAGCTTTCCTAGGCAGGATTTTCCTTCCAGATTGGGCAGAGGTTTCACCTCAGGACCTCACAGAGTTGGTACAGCTACATCTGCTCCCTCCAAAAGCTGGATTAGAACTCCTTGTCTCCACTCATTATCGCATGTGACATCCTCGCAGAATGGATGTAGTCAATGTACCATAACATTAACCCTTCAGAACTATTACATTTTACAACATGTGTAGCTTGAAAACAACATTTTAATGAAAGGATGTGGCCTTCCATACCTTGAATCCTTATGTTTGAAGGCAGTTCCAAAGTCTCAGGCAGCACAGCCATAGTTGTTCCCAATTGAGAACAAAATGTATCAAGGTAACGGTCAAAAAATTCTGATCTAAATCATCAGCTTTTGTTCGAGGGTTAATAATACACACCAAACTAAGAGAATGTGTAATTTCCATATTTTCTGCTTCATCTTCTTGTTCAATTTGCTGAATTCTCCTTCATTCAGGCACTGATCTCTTTGATTTACTTCTAAGTGATGATCTTGCATTGCAGAATTGCTGAAAATGACTGAACGTGCTACAGTGAACCTATTGGGCACCTTCTGCTGAACAATCTTCATTTATGTCACCTCCTTGCACCACAATGCCAACGTTTCATCAAAGGACGTCAGAATGGGGCAATGACCCCCTAACTGGCACGGACATGCTGTCACTTCAGAGTATACCTCACTTTCCTCACTTCTGGTAAGTCTTTGACTGACCGTATTTGTGAGATCTTCTCAGGATTTTGTCCCATGCTTCCTCAACTTTGACATGGGATTCTTCAAATTCTTCTGAGAAAAACATCACCTGCTCTGGTGTCTCCACTGCTGAGTTTTAGAATGAGTTTAGAATGGATTCTTCTGTTCTTCATGTGAATTCAGGTCAGACTTAAAGATTTTTAAAATAGTATTTATTAACAAGTTATACATGATGGCCACACAGCTCTCTGCTTTGGACTGTATTGGTTCTAACCTTCTCAGTTTGGGTCCCCCCACATAAGGAAGAATATACATGCTCCAGAGGGCATGAGATAGACATTCATTAAACTAATTTCTGGGGTGACGCGTATCCTATGATGAGAGATTGAGAAAAATGGGCTTGTATCATCTGGAGTTTAGAAGAATAAAGGGTGATCTCTTTGAAACAAAATATTTTTAAAGGGCTTAGAGAAGGTAGATACAGATAAGATATCTCTCATGGCTTTAGAGCTTAGAATCAGGGGATACCATCTTGAAATAAGGGACAAGACCTTTAGGACTGAGATGAGAAGGAATTTGTTCACTCAGAAAGTAGTGAACGTTTGGAATTCTCTACTGCAATAAGCTGCAGAAAATCTATCATTGAGTATGTTCGAGACAAAAATTGATAGATTTCTAAATAGAGGGATAACACAGGAAAACGTGTTGGTGTAGATGATCAGCCAGGAGGTGAAATGGTGGAGCAGACACAAAGGGCTGAATGGCCTACTCCTCTCCTATGTTTCTATGCGCTGTATTCTACATGACTAGTGAGGTCACAGTTCCATCACAGTGAGCATACCACACAGGCTCCTCTGCATGTTCTTTAAATTCTATATCTACAGCGTGGCTCAAAAAAATGCGGAAAAAGGAGGGAGATGGGAAAGCTTGTTAATGTCATATGGCTTAGTGACAAAGAAATCCTTCAGCCCCTTGTATTTGCTATTGGAGGTAAGGTTGGAGGAGACAGGAGACAGAAATTTCATAAGACAGTGTGGAGGAAAGAAAAGTAATTGAATTTATCATTACATACCCGTACAATCCTGGAATAATGAGAAGTTTTAGGATACATCCAGATCTGGAGGTGAATGATTAAGTCAGTTGCCCACTTTAACTTTTCAAGGCTATGTCTGTAGTGATTGTAATGAGGTTGGCCAGATGAACCTCATAAAATATGAGTTCTATGACTGGGGATGTTAATCTGGTCCAATCAGGGAGCCCTGGCTGACAGATAAGAACAGGCACGTCAGACGTTCTGTTTACTCTGAGAGCTGGCTCTGAGGGAGTTGGATCAGTGTTACGTACTCCCCATGTGTAAATAAAGGTTCACTTAGTGATGTGACTCCGGCCTCTTTGGAGTTATCTCAGTGACGGTGAGAGAAAAGCACCTGAACAAATTATAAGCATTTCTTGCAAAATGTTGTCATTATTTGGAAAGCTTGAGTCATTCGATCCTGCCATCAAAGACTGGGCCCAGTGTGTGGAAAGAATGCGTTACTTTTTCAGGCAAATGACACTGGGCAAGCAATTAGGAATTCTCCTGACAGCTTGTGAACCTCTAGCTTTTTCAGTTATTAGGAGCCTGACTTTCCCTGAGGCTCCTGGAACCAAAACCTTTCAAGAATTGACAGATTTAATTAAGGAATATTATGACCCCAAGCCTTCTCTAATTCTGAGATGCTATTAGTTTTACCAATACCAATGTGAGAACCAGAAGAATCCATAATGGGATTTTTGATTAAAATGACTGCCAGAGGCATGTAACTTTGGTTTAATCCTTAATGAGATGCTGAGAGACTGTTTGGTGTATGGGATTAATCATGTAACCATGCAAAAGCGCCTACTAGCTGAAGTCCAACTCGACTTCATACAGGCACTACAACTGGCTTTGTCATTGGAAAATGTGGCAAGTACAGCATATGAGTTGTTGGGTATTCTAGTGGGAGTGGACCCCCTTGCCAGTCTGACTGAGCTTGGGGAACACCACTTGAATGAAGACAATTGCATAGCCACACGCAGGACATATCCTGAACAGAGGAACTCCAGGCCAGCCTACAGCAAAACCCCAAAACAAAGCCGAGCATTGGCCAAAGGGTTAAAATTTTCTTCAGGATCTGGCAGGTAAGCCATTGCAGTTGCTGCCTGTATGCAGACTCGAGACAGCAAAATTGTCCCAATAAACCTAATTTGAGTAAGGGAACTCATAGGCCAGTATCTAGTCGAACGGACATCCTGAAAATTTCACCTACATCTGGTTTGCATTGACTTTTTAAAAAGAGTCATGCTTGAAAGTGAAAAACGAAAGAACTGCGGATGCTATAAATCAGGAACAAAAACAAAGTTACTGGAAAAGCACAGCAGGTCTGGCAGCATCTGTGAAGGAAAAAACAGAATTAATGTTTTGGGTCCGGTGACCCTTCCTCAGCCTTGAAAATGGTTGTGTAGGCAAGCTTTGGCAATCAGGGAAGTGAAGAAACAGATATTACCCTCTAAGATGTTGACACACTTTGATCCCAAGCAGATCTGGTATTGACATGTAATGCCTCCCCATATGTTATCAGTATTAGTTCACAGGTGGCCCAATGGAGAGGAATGTGCAATAGCATATGCATCAAGGGCTTTGGCTAATGCAGAGTGTAAATATGCCCAGAAAGAGCAGGAAGGCTTGGAAGTCATATTTGGAATCAGGGAGTTCCACCAATACCCTTACAGATGTAATTTTGTAATAATAACTTTTTCACACAGAGGGTGGTGCATGTACGGTATCAGCTGCCAGAGAAAGTGGTGGAGGCTGGTACAGTCACAACATTTAAAAGGCGTCTGCTTGGGTACATGAATAAGAAGGGTTTAGAGGGATATGAGCCAAATGCTGGCAAATGGGGCTCGATTAATTTAGGATATCTCGTCGGCATGGATGAGTTGGACCAAGGTGTCTGTTTTCGTGCAGCTCTATGATTCTCTCTGAGGATAAAAGATTTGTAGGCAATGGGGAAAAGGATGGGAAATGGAACTATATGAGTTTTTCTTGCAGAGAGCAAGAGAACAGAATCCCTCTGTTGTTACCATTCTACAATTCTAAGAAAGATGGGAAGCTGCTGTTGAGCAAATCAGCAGCTGCAGAAATGTAGTAAATGGAGGGCCAGAAGGTAGATAGTCAGGATTTTGATTGAATGTTAAAAGCATTTGAAACTGATAGATGTGAGGATTGGATGTGGACAGGTATGGACATTTTGAAGTCATGTAAGCGGATGTCCACTTTAGAGGCACTAAAAAGGTACGGTGATAAAAGGAAACCTCCCAGACAGGAACAGAGCAGGTAGTATCCCGGTGACCTAGAACAGGCAAAAAGGTGCCTCTGAAATCCAGAGAGGGTTGGGAGAAAGAAACATGTAAATGATGGAGAGAAGTCACCAACACATGGAGTAGGATGATCTTGAACATGTGAGTAGGGGTCTCAGAAATACAGAAAAGACAATGCAGGAAAATAAAAATTCCAGACATGAAGCACATGGATGGAATATTGGAAACAATGGAATTGAAAGGCAAGTTTTGAGCAAATAGTTTCTCCTATTGTCTTCATATCGGTTTTAGAATTATGAAAAATTACAGATAACTCCAAAATGTCAACTTACTCTAGGAAGAGTAACAAAAACACACTCAGCATGTGTTGGTGAAACAGAGAAATAGAAATGTTTGCAAAAGAAGAGAAAGCCAAGATAAAGCTGTGGAGGATATTAAAGCCATTTACACTGATTAATGCCAACTGCTGTTGTTTAGTCCTACTTGTAAATGATCATATGTTTATGGTTATAATTACTGCCTTGTAACCACTCCTAGATATCCATTAGCTGCACTGAATGTGAAATGAGCTTATGAAAACACTTCTACACATTATATTTGTCACATATTTATGTACTTGCTTCACTTCAAAGTGTTCCAATACTATCCAGACTGTATTTTCATATATCAGCAGGAAACAGTGCTAGAATATTTAATTTTTCTTAAAGGAAAATTATTTTCTGACTTGGGTAAGATAAAGGACAAAGGAGAGGGTTTTTTGAGTGACATCAACCTGTTTCTGTCCCCATGTTTGATACAATCCCATTGCTTTCCCTATTTACTCATCTTTCCTGAAATGTTATGACCTGTTGCTGCTCTATTCCACCCTTATTATCCCCTCTTTTCCTGTGGCAGATTTTTTTTGAAGATCACTATTTATTCTCAGCTCTGAAATTTAACATTTATGAATGTTACCAGGTATATTATGAACTTAGTTGAATTATTTACTCCCTATTTACCACGTACCCAACAGCTTTAAAAATATTTTGGCAGCATTGGTTGGAGGAGATAAATTGTTCTAGAAGGACATGACAAATCTGCATCTACTTTTGAGAAATACATCTGTCAAATTTATATTTTTGTTCTGCACCCATCCCACTAGCTAAGACCCAGCACACAAAGTCTGGGTTTCTTGGAATATGCAATTTCTGATTAAAAATGTGAGCAAGAAATCTGCCGTTTTGTGACTAGTGAAGTATGTGATGATAGCTGGAGGGTGACCTCTCTGCTAGTTTGCAATCTATTATGGTGCAAATCCCTTAATCACCACTTGGGGCCTCCGCTGTCTATATTTGGTCAGATTGGCACCACATCATATAAAAAAAGAGTGGTCAGTGCTTCAACGCAACATAACATTGTGTTTTAGGAAAAAGAAGAGAAAATATTGAAAATGCTCAGCAGGTCAGGAAATACCTGTGGAAGAGAAACAAAGTTAATGTCTGAAATTGTTTATGGTCTTTGAGGTTGGGCCAATAGGTGGCAGGGTTGGCAACTGCCTGGGAAGGCATTGGGGGTCTGTAGAATGTCTTCTAGCTGCCATGCCATGTTGCCAGTGGCAGGAACATTGGTGCCCACAGTGAGGCCCATTGAACAACTCAAGTAGCCAATAAAGAGGCCGCCTCTCACTTCTGTGAGCATTTTTCTTGTGGAGGAAGGGCCTGCCACTAAAGGGGAGAATGCCCTGTGAAAGTTCCCACTCAGCTTCAGGAAGCCCACCATTATGGGCAATTCATGACCCATGGAGAGACCCATAAGCGGCAGAAGAAGTGAATGCACTATTGCCAAGTTTGTGGATGACCCAAAAATAGGTGGGAAGGAAGTGGTGAGGATGAAACAGAGTCTTTGCAAAATGGAACTGGGATATAGTCTCCAACAATCCCAGTTATCAACACTTTGGCTTTCATTGCACTGTTTGGAGGGAAAACAAAATCCTCTTCAAGAAGAGAGTGTGTTGCCCCTGTATCCCTTTGAAAAATTATGGGCATGGCTTCTTCTTTTGAAGAGAAAGGGGTTATCAGCCCTTTGCAAAAACATACCTCTCATCTACCTTAACACCACTGCCTTCAATTTCCACTCCAAGCCACTCACCATCCTGATTGTGGAAATATATCGCCCTTCCTTCACTGTCACTGAGTCAAAATCCTAGAATCCCGTCTGAAATGGCATTGTCGGTCAACCCACAGCAGGTTCAAGAAGGCAGCTCACCACCATCTTCTCAAGGACAACTTGGGATGGGCAATAAATGCTGGCCAGCCAGTGATACCCACATCCTACGAATGAATTTTAAAAAAAGTACTTTCTCTGTACTCACAGCACTGTCTACCTCTGGTATATTATTGCAACTAAAACTACAATCCCATCTCCGATAGGTCCGTGTGTTTTCCCCTCAATATGAATGAATATGTTTCACCTTTTTACAATGAAAACACTTCAGTTTCTAATTTCCATCTCCACCCTCACTACTTTCCCCTCTGACCCAAGGGGGAGACTTTCAGACATTCCCAGCTATACACCTATTTACCTCGGCTACTTTCTTTCCTTTCACTCTCCCATTTTCTATCCTTTTGAATTTAAAATGGTGATTAGCTCATAATCATTGGCCATTATTACTGCCTGTCGAGCAGTTGCAACCTTTTAGTTCTTAATGCGAGTTCTTATTATGGAAGGTCATGCGTTTTTCAATTCTTTTGAGAGAATGATCTCACTGAAAGCTTCATACGTGGTTTCATCTTCTAATGGTCACATCCATCTGTTAAAATGACTGTACTTAACCCTTTCAAATTTAATATAGGTTTGTCCAGGCTGTGTCCTTATATTCTAAAATCTTTGTCTATATGCCTCAGGCACTAACATGTATGCAGGCAATGTAATTTTCTTTATTGCATCATAATCCCGACAACCTTCTCTGATAGTGAAGCATAAATTTCCTGTACTTTACCTGTCAACTTAATTTGTACGAGCATAGTTCAGTTCTCTTTTGTTCCAATTCATTTGTCCAGCTACTTTCTGGTGTCATGAAGAATGCGTCCACATCCTTTTCCTCAAGTTTTGGTGGACCCTATGTAAACTTTACATATTTCCTTACTGGATTTCAAATCATGACTCAGATTCTCCCCATTAGGGACTAACTCAGTATCTGATGTCTCCTGTTCCAACAGCATGATTTTAAACTTAAAATCAAACTCATATGCCTTCACTTTCTGAGATAGCAGGAACTGCAGATGCTGGAGAATCTGAGATAACAAGGTGTAGAGCTGGATTAACACAGCTGGCCAAGCAGCATCAGAGGAGCA
>NC_063347.1:14154952-14184055 GCF_021869965.1 Rhincodon typus
ATGAACACAGCAGGCAAGCTGACGTTTCGGGCCTAGACCCTTCTTCAGAAAAAATTATTTTTTTTTTCTGAAGAAGGGTCTAGGCCTGAAACATCAGCCTTCCTGCTCCTCTGATGCTGCTTGGCCTGCTGTGTTCATCCAGCTCTACACCTTGTTATCTCTGCCTTCACTTTCTCTTCTGTTTCCACTTCTAATTCTAGTTTTATTATTTCCATTTCCTTGTCTTCTTAATTCTTTCTCACTTAAACTTTTTTTTTGCTTTCTCTGCCTTTTTCTTCCCTTTGGAATTACATCTCAAGCTATTTAATTCTCTCCTCCTTTTCAAGCTCCTTTAACTGTAACCGATTATCACTTGATTCTGATGTTTCAGTACCCCGTGTACCTGCCCACTCTTATATTTCCAATAAACCCATGTGCTGTGCCATGCTGGTACCTCAATTATTTCTGCCTTCCTTGCTTTACCAGCTCCCGTAAACTTGCCAAGTCAATCAACTTGTCAAAGAAGAAATTCTCCTACCTGCAGGAAATCCTTTTCCATTTCCAATGCCATTTCTTAAATAAAATACAGACCTGGTGTTTTCCTTCACCTGTATTATTTACTAATACCACTCCCAAATCCTTGCTGTCTCTATTTTATATCAATCCTAGATATGTCTTACTAGGATAGCATGCTGGCAAGGAAGTCCCGATATTCATGGTGTTGGCACAGAAATTAAAAATATGCAGAATTCCCCAATTTACCTTATTTTCAGACTCTGGTTAACAGAAAGCACAGACCAGGTTTCTGTATTTAATAAGAATGACTATTTATTACAGTAGACTCTAGATAAGCAATTATGACCCATCTAGTAGCTAAAACTCTAATTCCCTTATAAACTCCCCTTACACACAAAAAAAATGGTTGTCATGGACAGAGGGAAAACTGTGAAAGCAGTTCAGCGGTCTCTGTTCATAGGCTCTTATCAGATGGTTCTTGTGCTGATCAGAATGATGCTTCTCATTCTTCCTTCATCAGATATATTCATTAGTTTGCAAGAGGCTCAGGATGGCTGATTTACAATTATAAGTAGTCGGACTAAAGATAAAGATAAACTGGTTTTCTTCAGGTTTAAAGAGTTTTTTTTTAATTGCAGAAACAGAGAGAAGTCCTGAGCTGTTGGAGATCTGATAGCTTCTCGCTATCTTGTTACAGACCATCTGGGAACCAATCACATGGTTGTTGGCGAGATAGAGGACTTTGATGACTGGTACTAGTCCACATATTAATCTGTTACTTGTTGCTGGGTGAATCTCTATTTGTGCATATCTTTGGCTCCAGCTCATCTGCATGTTACACTTCAACTACGACTTGAACAGCTATGCAAAAGCAGCGTACAATGAATGTCATGTTGCTTGTTTTTTAAAACATGCAGGAATCTTTCAGAAAACACTAGAAAATCTTCAGGTAAGATTTTCAATGAGAAACAGTTGGAAAATTATTTGCTTTTCCAGTAATCAGCATATAATCCACAGTTGTCTTTGATCTTTTGACTTTTCACTTCTAAGAAATTATATGATAACGCTTCTTCAACCCAGAAATTTCCAAATAGTTCCAGTATTTCAAATAGTCCAGATAAATATATTCCTAGGAGTTTGAGACTAGAAGGCCAAACAGAGGTTTTCTGCTTGACAGGAGCATCAGGTTTTGAGTAGGAGCATGCAGAGGCAGGAATCAAGGTGCAATATCCAGGGTCCAGGGCTCCAGGGAGACTCTGTGCTTTAGCCAAGAGTTGTGCCACTGTGCCTGTGTTGTGTTAGAGCCAAAAACACCGTCTGAGGCAGTCCCTCAATGCTCAGGGTAGGTCCACCATGCTTACTTCAGGGTCAGGCCAGTGTGCCTGGAGTGGGTGCAAAGTTGCTGCCCTGAAGTTAGAGGTGGAGTGGCTGGGCATGGGTTGGTGGTGGTCTCACTGTCTTTGGGCAGGTCCCAGGCAAGGAGTAAAACCAGAGCTCACAATTTCTATCCTCTGGCTGTGATAGCAGGTATATAACATAGAAGGTGCTTCAATATGGAAACACCGTCTCGCCAGCTCTTGCATAAATTACGGATGTAGCTCATGGACCACCACTATGAAGGAAGTAGTGAGAGGGTCCTCTCTGGAAGGTGGCATGTAACTGCTCTCACATGGAGGCAGGGAAAGCCTCCAGACCTGCTAGGACACTGGCCTGCCACCAGTTGCCCACCTGCAGAGCCTGAAGTAGCCACCTCTGTGTGTGGTGAAATTGGACACTGGCTGGAAAATTTCAGCCTGCCTCTGTTCATTACATATAAAATTGTTTTAAGAAATCTAATTATCTACACACCACATTCCCACCCCACCCCCACCAACCTCCCACCACCACCCACAGCAGCAGTTTTGGATCCCATTCATTTCCATTTCCATTTCCACCCTTTACCCAATTCAACCCAAAATTCAGCCCCATGTTACAGGAAACTCTGCAACATATTCCAATTCAGACTGCATCAGATTTGTGATGTGGCAGTGTTTTGTGTTGTAGTTATTTGGACCAAACTGTTGACTTCATGACTAAAGAGTGGAGCTAGAATAAAAATTTGTAACTCGCCACGGTTTTGAGAAACCCTGATTTGACCTTGTTATGAGTTTATCAGTAACCGACTGCACTGTCCCCTTATAAAGGGACCTCTCCCTTTGGATCCAGCATAGGAAGAGTTAACATGCACCTCCCTTTAATTTCCATGCCAGTTTCAATCATGGAAACAACTTTCACTGTATCTGTCATTTCACGTTCTGAATTACTAGTCCACTGACATTTCTACTACTCCACCACCACCTCCCCCTATTTATTTTGCATTATTTGAGGGGATTCACAAAGAATTCCTAGCTCATCTTTTGTAATCTTCCAGCATTTCCCTTTCTCTTGTCTATCATTGTCTCCTTCTTTCCCCTCCTATCCCCACACTTCACCATCTCCCTCCTCTTGCCCTCCATAACAGATGGTAAAGACCAGCCCTTGGTGAGGATCAGGATGATGATTCAGTGATTAAATAGGAAATGTGCCAGTGAAGGAATTAAATCAGTGTTATTGTCACCATTAGCAGAATACATGACAGCCACTTCATGCCAGTAAGCTAAGCAATAGTCTGTTCTCTCAACTGGTGCAATATCTTTGATTTAAAAGTCAGAGAAATACATTAAGATAACAAGAAAATTGAAAAGAAAACCGAGTTGCATGTTTCTGTTTAAAATAAAAAGAATTAAGACATGCATGAAAAACAAGACGAACAACAATAAGGGTGGGAACTAGAAGAAAAGGAGACAATGACAGACAAGAGAAAGGGAAATGCTGGAAGATTACAAAAGATGAGCGAGGAATTCTTTGTGAATCCCCTCAAATAATGCAAAATAAATAGGGGGAGGTGGTGGTGGAGTAGTAGAAATGTCAGTGGACTAGTAATTCAGAACGCAAAGCTAATGATCTGGGGACATGGGTTCAAATGGCACCATGGCAGATGGTGAAATTTGAATGAAAACTTCTGTGATTAAAAGCCAGTCCAAGGGTGACCACTTAGCCACTGTTGATTGTTGTAAAAGCCCTTATGGTTCACTAACATCCTTTAGAGAAAGAAATCTACCATCCTGACCTGGTCCGACCTCAGGTGAATCCTGGCTCACAGCAATGTGGTCACCTCTCAAATGGCCGAGACAGCCACTCAGTTGATTGATTTATTGTTATGTGTACCTAAGTACAGTGAAAAGCTTTGTTTGCAAGCAGTACAGGCAGATCATAGTCAACAAGGACATACAGATCATAGGGTGAAAAAAAACTTGGACAGAGTAAGGCATACAGGTTACACCGCACAGGACATGCACGAGGCAAGATCAACATTAACAAGATCAACATTATTTGAAGTTAGAGTCCATTCGTCAATCTAATAATAGTAGGGATGAAGCTGTTCTTGAACCTGCTGGTGCATGTGTCTAAGCTTCTGCATCTTCCGCCTGTTGGAAGAGGTTGTAGGAGAGCATTACTGGGGTGGGAGGGGTGTTTGATGGTGTTGGCAGCCTTTCCATGGTAATGAGAGGTGTAAATGGAGGTCATGGATGGGAGGATGGCTTCCTGATGGTCTGGGCTGTGCACCTTCTGTAGTTTCTTACGGTCCTGAGCACAGCAGTTGCCGTACCAGGCCATTATGCACTTTGAGGTTGGTGAGGGACCTTATGGACATGCCAAATTTCCTGAGCCACCTTAAGAAGAAGAGGCATTGTTGTGCCTTCTTGACTGTCATATTTACGTGGGAAGTCCAGGACAGGTCATTAGTTATCATCACTCCTAGAAGATTGATGCTGTCAACCCTCTCAATCTCCGTTCCGTTGATGTAGATGGGGGAGTGTTCTCCTCCTTTCTTTCTGAAGTCAATGATCAGTTCTTTAGTTTCGCCGACATTGAGAGAGAGGGTTGTTACCATTGCATCACATCACCAAGCCCTCTATTTCCTTTCTGTATTCTGAATCATCATTAAAAACCAAAAGAACTGCAGATGCTGTAAATCAGGAACAAAAATAGAAGTTGCTGGAAATGCTCAGCAGGTCTGGCAGCATCTGTGGAGAAAAAATCAGAGTTAACGATTCAGGTCCGGTGATCCTTCCTCAGAACTGAGGTTCTGGGGAAGGGTCACTGGACCCAAAACGTTAATTCTGATATTTTTCTCCACAGATGCTGCCAGACCCATTGAACTTTTCCAGCAACTTCTGCCTCATCATTGTTTGATATCCGCCCTACCACGGTGGTGTCATCAGCAAACTTGTAGATGGCGTTCATTCGGAATTTGGCAACACAGTCATGGTTGTACAGGGAGTACAGTAGGGGGCTGAGAACGCATCCTTGGGGGGAGTTCCAGTGTTATCGTGGAGGAGATGTCTATCTTCACTGATTGTGGTCTATGAGTCAGAAAGCTGAGGATCCAGCTGCAGAGGGCAGAGCTGAGACCAAGGTCCAGGGCAATGAATGGCAGTATTGCCACATTCCATACAAGAATAAACAAAATGAAATTTGATATTCAGTGGTGATTTGTTTGATAAAGTGTGATGAATATTCATAATTTTTCATGTTCCTATTTTACGCTTTCCAGATTCTTGCCTATTCAATCTCTTCCACTCTCTGCTCAGTTACTATTTAATGCAGCATAAATGACAGATACAAAAAAAAAACTGTTGGAAATAATCTATGGAGAGAGAACAGTGTTAACGGGTGGAATTTTCTGATCTCACTTTGACCTTCTAAACGGGCAGGTGAGGGGAACCAAAATTGGGCAAGATGCCAAATTTCAGTTTAGGAAAATAGGACATAGGAACAGGAGAAGGCCATTCATTCCTCGAGCCTGCTCTATCGTTCAATGGCTGATCTGTGGCCAAACTCCTGCCTTGGGCCCATTGCCTTGCTTACTAAAAATTTGTCAATCCCAGATTTCAATTTGACAATTGAATTAGCATTGGCAGCCATTTGAGCAAGAGAGTTCCAAGCATACACCACTCTTTGCGTGTAGGAGTGCTTTCTAACATCTCTCCTGAATGACCTAGGTCTAACTCTCAGACTATGTTCCCTGATTCTAGAATCTTCAACCACTGGAAATAGGTTATCTTTATCTACCCTTTTTTTTAATCTGTTAATATCCTGATATCTTGATTAGATTAAATTTCTAAATTCTAGAGAACAAAGGCCTAATTTGTCTAATCTCTTCTCATAACTTAACCCCTGAAGTCCACATATCATCCTTGTAAACCTGTGTTGAACTCCCTCCAGGGCCAATACATCCTTCCTAAGGTGTGGTGCCCAGATCTGCTCACAGTACTGTAAGTGGGGTCTAACTAGTGTTGTATAACTGCAGCATAACATTTGCTTCCCACACTCCAGCCCCTTAGATATGATGGCCAGCAATTCTATTAACCTTCCTGACTATTTTCAACACCTGTTTGTGGCATTTTAAAGAATTTAGCACCTGAATCCCCAAACGTCATTCGGTGTTCACTGTATTTAACTTCGTGTCTTCTCAAAAATACCCTGATCTATCCTTTCTTAGCCCGAAATGGATAACCTTACACTTGCTTATAAAAAAAAAACCATTTTTCACAGCTTAGCCCATTCACCTAATATTTTAATATCCTGTGGCAATTTTGTCATCAATACTGTCGACAATGCTGCCCAATTTTGTCTCATCAGCAAACTTGGGCATTTCAATTTTTATGTCATTATTCAAGTCATTAATGAATATTGTGAATAATTGAGGGCCCAACATAGAATCCTGCAGGACTTTACTGGCAATGGGTTAAAGTTTTGCTGTAAAGCTCTCAGAATATTTCAGGCAGGTTGGCTTTCTCAACCATCACGGTCAAAAACCTGTTTTGCAATCATCAGCATGTCAGGAATGCTCATTAACAGCCCAGCCTGCTGGAATTACATTCGCAGACACAATTTCATTAGCCAAAATTGGGAAACACGTGCTCACAAAACTATAGGGTGCGTACCCGGAAACGTAGACTTGTTCCTCCACGGTCTGGTGAGTACAAACGTCTTCATGGATCCTTCGTAACCAGCGTATTACTTTGTTCAAATGTGTACAGCATTGGGAGTGAAGCCTTTCCATGTTGATCAGTTCATGAGACATCTTGGTCATATGCAGTTTTGCTTGTAGTTGGTGAACACTTACAGTGTTAGCGGTGAAGACTGACCAAGTCAACAAACCTGCCCAAGTAAGACAGCCACACTAACTGATGCCGGCTAACATGACCAGGGCAGGCAAGTGAGAATGAACTCAAAAGGGGGCCCAGAAGGGAAGGCATTCTTTTGTGACTGTGTTCTTGTCCCATATAATCCTTTGGTGAAAAACTAGCAGATTTGTAGATTTTGTAAAAGGGAAAATTTCAGAGTCATGCAAGAAAAACAGAAAATGCTTGAAATCAAATAAGATGTCAATCAACGCCTGAGGGAGAAAAATAGGCAACATGTTTGTGATATACGTCCTTCATCAGAACCTCGTATTTTAGTTAATGTAAAAACAGAGCTTGAATGGATGAATAAGTATTACAAAAACAAAAACAGCATGCAAAATGCAGCAGCAGAAAAGAGACAGGGCATTGTTTCTGGAACTGCTAATTTAGGAGTAGTATGAAATTTAAGCCTGAAATTGATCTTGGACAACAATATTATGTCACAACCTGCCAATTCTCTTTTTCATTGAAGTTAACAAAAAATACACATCAGTTGTTCTTTTTTCTTCAAGCCACGGCAAACAGCATATTGGGCAGAATATGAATTGTGATTGGAAAGAAATGTTTATTAATTCAAAGTGTGACTGATGTACACAAGTACTCCTATGTTGTGTATATAAGTGTATGCATATATATAGGAAATGGATAAGTTACGTAAACAATAGAGTGACCAATAAAACAGTAAGCAGATGCAGGATACTAAAGACACCATGATTAATGGAAATCCAACAAATATTTGATCACTTGACGTATGATCTCTATGTAATTTCAATTTGCCAGAGGGAAGGAACACAATGCAGCAGCGCACAGCAGTTTCTAGGGCCTGCACAATGCAGTGCCAGGATGTGGGCTTTAACCCATAATTGTGCTCCTAGTCCAGATTCAAAGCTGCAAGGCATCAATAAGCTGCTCACCCTTTTTATTTAAATTTAGAGACTGATGCTCAGACTCCTACTTCCATTCAAAAGTTAGAGGGTCAACCCCATGTCCTTGTTAAATGTGCTTTGTTGAGTAAATGTTCTTGTTTACTGTCACAAGTATTTTAGGAATGACTCAGTGAATTATTAATGCCCAACGGCAGAAAAAGAGAAGTGTGTTTATAGAAGGCTGCTTCATTAACAAATTTTCCTGAGTATACTGAAAGGCATTTGACACATTTTACTGGCCTTATTGAGGGCAGGGAACCTTCCTGAGAATGCCAACCAGCAACTAACTGACCAGTGACTGCACAAGTAGAGAAATTTTAGAAAAATAATATATCGACAAGTCCTCTAATCCTGCAGCTTTCTGTGACAATTTTTCAAGATCCCAAGTTTAACAGACCCAGCTTTTTCAAAGCTTCTCTATGATCTGTTTCTTTTGGTGATTGCAAAGATTTTAACTGTTGAGTTCCTTCTGTTGCAAAAGGTTGAGAGGATGAGGAGTTGTTGCTGTTAGACAAGCCTCCAGCAAATTTCACAAGTCCTAGTCTTTGAAGGGCATCTTGCCTTGCTGCCTTTTGCTCAGGCCTTCCAAGCAATCGGAGGGAGTCGGACTGAGCAGCCAAACCCTCCATCTGACCACTTGGTTTCTTCTGGCCAGACCCACTAAGGCGGGCTAGAACCTGGGCTCGGAGCTCCTGCACACTAACCCCTGACCTCAAAATGGTATCAAACTTTTTAGCATGAGCAGGAAGCAAAGTAAGTGTTCTGGATGAACTTTGTTCATCAGGTGAAGTCTCTCTGGACTGGTCTGAGGGCTTGGTTTCCAATGCTATTATCGTGTCGCATCCTTGATGTCTCATTGATTCCTTCCCCTGCTTGCTCTCTTTGAACGTTGCTGCTTGGTTAGGTGTTGTATCACCCACTGGAATTGACTCTGTATCTCTGTTACTGATCACTTGAGCAGGCGGGCTACTGGTGATTATATCCACATTTCCAATAATTCCAATACTGTCACAGGTAGCCGCACCATCTAAAAATATTAAAAGTTCACATATCAATGCTACCTCAAATATACAAAGAATATTGAGAAAATGATCCTCGCCATTACTATCATGTGCAATGCTGTCCATATCTAGTGAATGGAGGAGGACATTTATCTCGAAATTATGATAGTACAGTAATGAACATAATGAACTACTTTGAAAATTCAGATAAATCTAAGCCTAAATATTGGACCGCATCATCTTCTCCCAATTAGTGGTTCATTTTCTTTACATTAAAATGCGTACTGAAACTCAGCGTGTCTCTGATGAAGTTTAATTTTTCTCACGTGCACATATATAGGAAAAGGAGAGCCTTTTTGCCATGTATTGGAAAAAAAATCAAAAATGGAAGACAATTGCATTGAGAGCACATTTTTAAGCTTTTATTTTCTGGTGGAAAATGGCATGGATTTCTGTTCACAGTGGTAGGGAAAGGCAATGTGCTTTCATATTGATGAGGAAGTAGAGCATAGAACATTTCAAAGAAGGCAACATCCTAGCAACTATGATTGACATGTACTAGACCAACAGAGACAGAGGCCTGCAACAGGCCATCTATCTGCCATAAAGGACAGGGAATGTTCATTCACATGCCACATCCTAGTAAGGGTTGAACAGAGATAACCACGCTATTCATCAAACAGTAATCCTTATGGAATTAGCTCAAGATTTAAATATCAGCTCAATTTTCTATGGCTGTTTACTGACTACCCTTCTTCAGCAGACATGTGCATTTATGACCTATCCTCAATTTAAACTCTCACTTTCTAATATTCTTTTTATATTTTTAATTTCACATTCTAACCTTCAGTTAAACTGAAAGAAAGGAATGCACAAAATCCTTGACTGCACTGTTGTACTGTTTGCAAGTGGCCCGTTGTAATTAGTTCTTCACTCTGAGGCCAAGGTTACAATACAGTTGGCGGGGGAACAATCTCAGTTAGGGAACACTACATGGTGAGGGCAGGGTCTAATGTGTCTAAGAGGATTACCAAAAGCGAGAGTTAAACAAATGCCCTTAACATAAACTCAAAGTCTGTGTGAATGTCAGTTGCATTTGATTTGCAGCTGATGCAGATTTAATTGTCTGCATTATCCTTGGAAGATTGGGAAGATATGTGGTGGTAGGCCGTCCATCATCCTATTTTATCTAAATACAAACAGACGGAAATGGTTTCAAAAGATGTTGACTATGTAATGAAAGCCTTAGTTTCTGTATATGCCTATGGTCGTGTATTGCATATGGCGTAGCACCTGTCTTACCTGCCACATTCAACCATTGCAGGCGCATTAGGAAATATGTGTCAGAAACAATCTGTGGTAGGGGTTGCAAGGAAGTTGAAGTGTATCTGGCAAAATTGGCGGAAAGAATGCTGATTCTTAACATGATGCATAGTGACACACAAACTGTAGTTCCATGTTAAGGTAATGCCTGTGTCTGGCAGAAGTCAATTCTCAGCAACTTACAAGGTATACATGTTCTATGACTACAATCAGTTTTTAACTCCTTCTAACTGGAAACAGCAGCATGGCTAATGAAGTAGTTCCTTCATGGGAACATTTTTCAGGTATCAATCTTAAATCATTGATCAATTTTGGTTTAATGCAGATAATCTAAGAACTCAGACGTATATATCTGCAGCTGTAAAGCTACATAAACTCTGCAATAATTTCAAATCCTTGCCCTTCTCATGCTCCAACTTTGTAAATTTTGGACTTGACAAAATGATCTTCCTAACCATGAGGCTTCCTTCATACAAGTCAATCTGGGACAATATTATATTGATTAGAGAATTTCTCTTTAGAAAGAGCCTGGATGATAAGATTAGTTGCCTGACACCAGATATTAGGAGAATGAAGGTAATATACGGACTTCAGATTTTGCAGGTGCTTTTTCTTGGAATAAATTCAACTTTTGACCAAAATTAAACTGTTGGCCAGACGCTGCTCATACATAAAGACAATAGCTGTGATCTGAAGTTACTTAAGCCCTAGCTGCTGGCTCGAACTGTTTTGAGCTGGTTCAGCTCTGAGGGTTGAAATAAGGGGGAAATCCTTATTTAGTGGAAGAGTAATAAGGTAATCCTGAAGGTGCCCTTGGAGTGAACTTATATTGGAAAGAGACTGCTCTCAGATGAACTGAGAACCGACAGGAACAAGACACCACAGTTCGGGAAGTTAAGGAAAAGGGATAAAATTGAAGGATTTTGGTGTGCCATCAGTGAAAACTCCAGAGAACAACCTTCATGAAGTCACGGACCCCACACTTGCAAGTGTGGAGAGGACCCCAAGACCTGGGAGAAAAGTGTTTTGCCAGCGTGAGCTTCTTTTCTTCGGTATTAGCTTTTATATTTGTTGACTGTTCCAGGAATGTCAAGCTTAGTGGGTGTGCGCTAGGATTTTAGCCTTGCATGAATTGCATGCCTACTGTTAACCTTTTCCTAACCAAATAGTGCGAATTGTACGTCTGTTTTAACTAAACTAATAAAGATAGTAGTTGGTTGATATAGACTTGACTCTCGTCCTGTTTGTGCCAAGCCAATAACTGTTGTCAAGGGAGGTAACTGGGCAACAAAACCAAACCATAATCATTCTGTTGGCTGTGATTCACTGTACAATGAGAACCCACCTGCGCTTGCTGTATCTTCGGTTTGTCGACTGCTGCATACCATTCCTAGAAACTCATAAAAACCATCACTGATAGCGCCATCCCCCTTTGCCAGCCCCTCCTCATCATCTCGCTCCAAATCCACCTCTAATGAGTCAATGGTTTCAATCAAATAACTGAGGCATTCTTTTTCCTCTTCTGACAAATGCCGTAAGAACTCATCTTCCTACAGACAAAATGGAACAAAACATATAATTCAGTCAGCTTCCAGTCTGTTTGTAATACCTTACAAAGCAGAACAATTGTGACCTCTTCCACAGGGTCAAAGCCTAGATGCATATAATAGGATTAACAGACAGAGGACATGTTAATCTATTCATCTTTGGCAGTATTACTATCCATCCTTACTCCGAGTAGCCTGGTAGTAGGTTTCCTTAAACCACAGCAGTCAGTGGAATTACGTTTCTGCTCCAATAATGTTAAGGTGGAAACTTTCAGGATCTTGACCCCATTGTGATGAAGGAATGAGGATATATTTCCAAGTCAGTATACATATATGACTTGAAGGGGATCTCAGGTGTTTCTATGCATCTGATGAGCTTCAGCTTTCAGGTAATTACAGTATATTGTGAGATCTGAGTATTTTGTTAGATTTATCCTCTCTGCTGGGAAGGTGTAAATGAAGTTAGTTCAGTAATGGCTGCTTGTTGAGTACCCACATTGTGAATTCTCCTTCATGCAACACATAACATTGGTGGAGTAATCAAGTTTAGTGATGTTTTTGCAGACACTGTACAGAATTTCTGCATTTTTAAAAATAGCAAACCACTTTGGTGGTGTGGTGATTTTAAAGGCTATATTCATGAAGTAGCCGGCATTATGTAATATGGTTATGCCTCATAAAGCCATGTATACATCAAAGTCTTGATTACAGCATACACTTCCTGTTACAATACTTACTCCTGCATTACTATTTTTGTCACATGTAGCTCAATCCCATATCACGTTTTTTATGCGTTTGTAATATCTGCTTCTACATTACACATATAGACATCCTCAGATAGCACCTTCCAAACCCACGACCACTTCCATCTAGAAGGATAAGGGCAGCAGATACATGGGAACACCACCATCTCCAAGTTCCCCTCCAAGCCACTCGCCATCCCGACTTGGCCTAACTTCACTGTCACTGGGTCAATATCCTGGAATTCCCTCCCTAATGGCATTGTGGGTCAACCTACAGCAGGAGGACTGCAGCGGTTCAAGAAGGCAGCTCCTACCACCTTCTCAAGGGCAACTAGGGATGCGCAAGAAATGCTGGCCAGCCAGCAATGCCCACATCCCACAAATGAATAGAAAAAGAAATGTCATTATGATTTCAGTCCTTTCAACATTAGCTGGTGCCACTATGCCCCATTTAAGAAAATTCAGCACAAGAAATAGATTGTATCACCCACCCCAAATCTTGTCACAATTAATGCTGCACGCCCCCTGCACTACCTACACAATCATTCCCCAGTTGCACCAAAAATAAGAGCTCTGTCACCCACTTTTATCTCCTGTAAAACCAGTTTCTCTCTCATTCCAGGAGAAAGACCAAAACCACACCTTCAACACACACCCCTTCCCACACACCGCTCAAGCCATCGCCACCTTTCAATATATTCATGGCTGATCTTTTGCCTTAACTCCATCCAACTCATGGACTGGCCCAGGCTGCATCTCTGGGTTTTTCACTTGCTCTCTTAGTACACACTCACTCTGAGCCTACTTGGATACTTGCAGCATCCCTGCCTTGCATTGCCTTGCCTTTTTGTGCTTTGCCCCCTCAGTCAGAGGTCCACGGCTCATATTACTTCTGTCTCATCCTGCCATTTAATGCAGACACAAAGGCAGGGAGTCTTTCATTGTTGACAGCAGGCCTCTGTCAAGTCAAGAAAGAGAGAGCCTTCAGGCAAGGGGTCCCAAGCCTGTGATACCAGTCAAGGGCCTTGAACACAGTATTCCAGCCACTCAGTGTGGTCAGCGTCAGAACGTTCTCCACATAAAACGATGAAGAGCAGAATGTCAGGCAGCCTTCCCTTTGACTTGGCTCTTTCTGCGCTATTTTCGATCGTCTTTCTCCTGGAATGAGAGAGAAGTAGGTTTTACGGGAGATGAAAGTGGGTGGTAGAGCTGTTATTTTTGGTGCAAGTGGGGAATGATTGAGTAGGTAGTGCAGGGGATGTGCAGCATTAATGGTGACAAGATTTGGGGTGGGTGACAGCAAATGTGGGAAGATGTTGCAGGCAATAGAGACAGTAATGGAGTGTGAACGTTGGTGGAAGATGGGCACAGTAGCAGAGACAAAATGATGATTGTCTTCATCGCTCAGACCTTTGAGTATAGGAGTTGGAATGTCATGTAGAGGTTGTACAGCACGTTGGTGAGGTCACTTCTGGAGTATTGTGTGCAGTCTGGTCGCCCTGTTATAGGAAGGGTATTATTAAACTGGAGAGGGTTCAGAAAAGATTTACGACGATGTTGTGGCAATGAAGGGTTTGAAATTTAAAAAATAAACTGGATAGGCTGGGACTTTTTTCACAGGAGCGTAGCGGGTTGAAGGATGACCTTATTGATGTTTATAAAATCATGAGGTCCACAGATAAAGCGAATGAGGGAGTTCAAAACTAGGGGTCATATTGTTAAGGTAAGAAGAAAAGTATTTAAAAAGAAAATGAGGGTCGATTTTTTTACATAGAGAACAGTTTGTGCGTGAAATGAACTTCCAGAGAAATTGGTGGATACAGGTATTGTTACAACATTGAAAAGACATTTGGATAAGTTCATGAATAGGAAAGGTTTGGAGGGATATGGGCCGAGCACAGGCAGGTGGGACTAGTTTAGTTTGGGAACATGGCTGGGTTGACTCGTTGGACTGAAGGATCTGTTTCTGTGCTGTATGAATCTATGACTCTATGAGCCAGAGATATTGGAGAGTAATGGTGCCACTTACACTTGTGGAGTGGAGAAGGCCCTTCTCCACACAGTGCTGTGCATTGCTCCAAATGGCAGAGATTGCTTTATCCTGGGTGGCAGCCTCAGCCCATGTTGGCATAGTCTCCACTGTTTGACCTGAGGAAAAAGGAAGTCCTGTCTTTGTACCATGCCATCCAGTAGGATCTTCAGGTCAATGACCACAACGCAAGGTAATCAGTTGCCCTTTCTGCCATGCCTGGAACAAATGTCAAGAACAATGCAGGGCAGGTCTGGACTGACAGTGCTTATCCAGGTGCACAAGAGGCTTTTAAAGGTTGTGCAGGCACAAGGGATGCCTGTCAACTCCGGGATATTTACTGAACGATGAGTTGTTGTGGAAAGGGCTTGTTGTAAGAAGGGCGCTGGAAAGGGATGTGAGGAATGCCTTTGGAGTAAGCTAGGTAGTTAATGAGGCCAATTTTGTAAGGTATTGTGAGAAGACTTGCTAGGCCTCATGGTGGGAATCCTTCCAAAAAACTCGAGGCAACTCAAATGTACTCAAAAAAGTTCCTAAGATGCAGAGATAGCAAGAACTGCAGATGCTGGAGTCAGAGATAACACAGTATGGAGCTGGAAGAACACAGCAGGCCAGGCAGCATCAGAGGAGTAGGAAAGTTGACATTTCGGGTTAGGACCCTTCTTCAGATGCAGCCTGTAGTTCTATCTCCCATTTCTGCCTGATTCCTTTTCCCACCTGACCTGAGATTTTTCAATTGGTTTAATTATTCTTTTTGATTTTATCTGCAATAGCAGCAGGTCCTCACACTTAGGCTTCCAAAGTTCTACTATACTCAACTTTGCCTTTAGGCCTTTTGCTGTTAAACTGCACCATTGCCTGTCTTCCTCCTCAATTGCTTGTGCCATTTCTCGTTCTTTAGTTAGTCACCCAATATGCAACTCACACCTCCACTTCCCTTTACATGAAAGCTCCAAATCTCCCAAAAATGAATACTGATAGCTCTATAGCAGTGCTGGAATTCTTGTTTCAAATGTCTGTGGTTCAAGTCCCACTCCAGAAACTTGTACACAAAATCTAGGCTGACACCTCAGTGCTGTACTGAGGAGGTGCTGCACTGTTGGAGATGCAATCTATTAAATTAGACATTAACCCAAAGCCTCGCCCACTCTCTTAAGTGAACATGAAATGTCCCATGTCACTATGCAGCCCCTGCTGTGCTGACCAATGTTTATTCCTGAACCAACATTACTAAAAACCTGTTTATCAGGTCATTTATCTCACGGCTGTTTATGGAAACTTGCTGCGTACAAAAGGGGAGCCTCATTTCCTACATTACAACTTCAATACTTCATGGCTGTGAAGAATTCTAGAAAATCCTGAATTTATGCGTTACACTAACATAATGCTTCATTTCTTCATGATTATCTATGTTGAAAATTGACACCAATCAAGTGACACCATCACCATAAAACATAAACTCTCACCTCCAGAACTGTAACCTTCACTTCCCATTGCTATTTCCAGACAGATACCCCTGCCCCATGTGTTCACCCTCCCTTTGCTCTCTAGACCTCCCACTGCATGATTAACTCTCACCCAATTTCTTCTTCACAGAGGAAGTCTTAACTTACTTTGGCTAAATCTCTAACTTTCTCCCCTCACAATATTCTCATCCTGCGAGATGCAAACCAGAACAAAGCTGCCTACTAACAGTTTACCCAAAAGCTTAATTCCCTCTTGTACCCAGTCTGACTTAAAAATCATTTGTTTTTATTCCTGCAACACACACACACAATTTTCCTTTATACTTTTAAGGAATGTAAAAAAAGTCACATCGCTCTCTTTTTATATTGCTGTCTTATCATCAATTCCCAAAACATTTGAAATACATACCACTTATTACATCAGTCACTGCCATAAACAGCTGGCAGCAAACTGGCCACACTGGAAAACAGCTACATTTTATTAAATAGTCCATCTTCAGAGACTCTACTCATTGCCTGTTTGATAGCTGTTAAGCACTCCCAAAAATGAAAATATTAAAGAAAAAGACTGCATCTTTTCATATCCAGAGCAATGCCACCTTTAAATTATTTTCATTTTGTACATATCTGACACATTTAAATGGACAATGAATGAGTAGTCTGTGTGGCGCCTCGTGGTTGCTATAAATCTGTGTGCACAGATCTTATAAGGGATCCCTTATATTTCCATGAAAACTCACAGAAAAACTGGGCGCTCCTTGCAACATGGGGTGTGATGTGTGATGTGCCTGTCGAGGGTCCATATACTCCATCTGAGTGATGCCTTTCCATCAACCTGGGAAATTCTGGCATGGGCAACAATGGTGGACATAATTCAAACTTACCATGGGGACTGTATCTTAGCCCTTCTGAGCCATATCCTGGTGTCAACATTATCGTCCAGTTATGAGAACTACAATAATTTATATTGATATAGTGTCTTTAGCATCAGAAATGGCTGCAGGAGCTCCACCAGAGGATTACAAAACAAAATTTGGCACTGAGCAACAGTGGATTCTGTTGTTCATGAAGATGTCCTGCCTTCCACCCCAGCCAGAAGCTGGTGACAACCCTGTTTCATCTGGCAGTGGGACTTGGTGTGACATATTGCACATCAGCCAAGTAAGGGGTCACCACTGTTAATAAGATGCCATCCAATTCGGAAAGTGGTCCGACTCCTAATGTTGCTGGCACAGTCAGGGGGTCAACAGCTAAGGAGTGCCACTGCAGGGTTGGGGGGGGGGGGGCGGTGAGCGTGTCACGGGCTGGAGCTTCAATTACAAGGAGAGAGTGCCTCAATAACTGGGTGCCCTCAAAGATAGGTTAGTTAGGTTGATGAATGCCAGGGCCAACCAGGCAAGACAGGGCAGTTGCTGGGAGCGCTGGGTCACTGAATAATAATGATGTTGCCATAACAGCAGCTTATATCAACAGGGAGCCCCTCCTTGGACAATGAAGTGTTTTTAAAGATGGCCCCCATCCACCACCTTCAAACCCACTGGTACGTCATCAGATCTAAGTTAGTCGCCTTACCACATTGTAGCAGACTCTTTAGCCATGAACAAAATTCCCCTGGAGGTGGGAAGTAGCTCTTAATTGGCCAATTGGTAATTAAGCTGCCAATTTGCCCATCACTGGCAAAATGGCATGCAGATGGGAAGCCATTGGGCACCATGATCAATGTCATCCAACATAGCCACCAGCCCGAAAATCCCAGACATTAGATCAGACAATCTAAAGCTGGGGCAAATCGTAGATTTTATAGAACACCTTCAATGAGTAAAGAGATATGGAAAGGCAGTGAGGTATTGGGAGGGAACTCCAGACCTTAGGGCCTAAACAACAGAAGGCATGCCCAACAATACTATGGCTATATAGTATGGGAATGCTCCAGAGATGAGATTTAGAGAAGCACAGATGCTTGGACAGTTGTGAGACTGGAGGGGGTTACAGAGAGGAAGGGATGAGGAAATGAAGGAACTTGAGAACAAGGATGAGATTTTTAAAATTGATAAGTCGTTTAACCAGGAGCTAAAGCAGGTCAGTGGGCACAGGAATGAAAGCTGAACAGGATTTTTTTGCAGATAGGAACACGGCCAGTAGAATTCTAGGTAACCATTAGCTTATGGTAGGTAGAACATAGGAAGGAAGGCAGGAGCAGAAATTGTTAAGCCTAAAGGTAACACAGCCCTGAATAAGATTTCAGCAGCAGGCGAGCTGAGATAAGAGCAGTGCTACAGAGCTGGAAAATAGGCAGCCTTAGTGGCACATATCATGCAGATATGTGACAGTTTTAGTCATTTTATGGTTCTGGAAATACAAACTGTTTTAATTAGGTTATACCTTCTTTCTCTTTCCTCTGACACATTTTGTGAATATTTGTTTCAACATGAGAGATTATAGCGCATTCGTGGAAGAAATGGTTGGGATGACTTACTGAGTTTGACAGTGTGAAAGAGCCCTGTTGTGTTCTATTACACAGATGCACAGATATGCAGTGAGATGTAAGGAATATTTTCTTGTGATCAGAGAAGTTGCTCAGACAGGCAGGGAGTAAATGTCACAATGACTTAGGACAAATTTCTTCTGTGCATTGTTAGTGGCAGCATCTATATGCAGTATTGTTTAAGTGTTGCAATATCTATCCAATTCCAACAATTCAAATCAAATTTCTAATATCCTTCCCTCATTTTCCATCATTTGCCGATGCTTCCAGTTTGAGCAATTTGTTGGAGAATGGATTTCACGGAGACAACTGGAGAAAATAAAAGCTATATAAATTTGTGTTAGTCATAGGGGATATTTATGTTGCAACGAACTACTGTGATGCATCTCAACTTGGCTTTCCTCACGTTTTAAGGAACAATATTGCAACAACACATCATCAGTCATGCCTCAAAATGACCAATTATATTTATGTTGCAATGAAACTATGAGATTTATATCAATGCATTTTAATATAGTTTGTGGCAAGTTTGGGGTCTTGAAATTCTAACTCCAACTTATAGGTTTTGTCGGTGTACTTGAAGTTAACAATTAGCTTTTTAAATATACAATACCCATAATTCTATCCACAGTTTCCAGGGAACTATCCAAAAGAATTAGTGGGAGAATTTTCCCTTTCAGTCTGTGCTGGGAAATTGTTCGAAAGGGAGGCATGGATCAAGCTACAAAGTGCTGAGAAGTTTTTTGTTGGAGTAACATGTGCTACGCAGTGTTTTTATGAAAAGGATTTTATAGGAATGAAATTATTTTTGAACAAGAAGGTATTATTAATCCCTGACCAGTGTGTTGGGTTACAATGGGAGATAAAGAAATGAAGTTAAGTTTTTAAAGTCTTTTAACAAAAAAAAAAGTCGTGTTAAGGACAATATAGCACTGGAAGGAAACTGAGTAAAGAGCGTAACAATAATAAAAACCAAAAGAACTGCGGATGTTGTAAATCAGGAACAAAAACAAAGTTGTTGGAAAAGCTCAGCAGATTTGGCAACATCTGTGAAGGAGAAAACAGAGTTAACATTTCGGGTCTGGTGACCCTTCCTCAGAACTGATGGTGGCTGGGAAAACGTCAATTTATATGCAGAAAATAGGGAGGTGGGTGGGGTAGCGAGTAAACGATAGGATAGAGACCAAAGAGAGAGAAAGACAGTTGGACAGACAAAGGAGTTGCTAGCAATCGGGCTGGGAGGGTGAATAGTTGTTAATGGGGACTGTTAGTGACTAACAACAGGGGGTGTGTAATGGCAGGCTATGTGGTAACAAGGGGTGGGGGGCTGGGACATGGGAGAGTTTAGGCCCTAAAATTATTGAACTCAATATTGAGTCCGGAGGGCTGTAGGGTCCCCAAGCGGAAAATGGGGTGTTGTTCCTCCAGCTTGCATTGGGCTTCACTGGAACACTGCAGCAAGCCAGAGACAGAGATGTTGGCCAGGGAGCAGGGTGGTACATTGAAGTGGCAGGCAACAGGTAGTTCAGGGTCTTTTTTGCGAGCAGAACGTAGGTGTTCTATGAAGCGGGCACCAAGTCTACGCTTCGTTTCCCCAATCTAGAGGAGACCACATTGTGAGCAGCGAATGCAGTAGATTAGATTCTGAGAAGTGCAGGTGAAGTGTTGCTTCACCTGGAAGGTATGTTTGGGCCCTTGGATACTGGGGAGGGAGGAGGTAAATGGGCAGGTGTTGCACCTTCGCCGGTTACAGGGGAAGGTGCCGTGGGGCTGTGGGGAGGTGTTGGGGGTGAAGGAAGTGTGGACCAAGGTGTCCCGGAGGGAATGGTCCCTGCGGAAGGCGGACAAGGGAGGGGAGGGGAATATGCGTCTGGTGGGGGCATCTTGCTGGAGGTGGTGGAAATGGTGTCTGATGATCAAAATAATAATAATTTGAAAAGTGATATCTACTGTTCCAGAGGATGAGTTGAAATTTTAATTACTTGCAGCCAATCAAAATAGTGAAAACCATCAGATTTTGATTTGATTTGATTATTGTCACATGTACTGAGATCCAATGAAAAGAATTGTTTTGCATGCTATCCAGACAAATCATACTTTAAATAAGTATGTCAGGCTAATAGAACAGAATGCAGAATGAAGTTTTACAGCTACAGAGAAGGTGCAGAGACAGATTGATACTATTATATGAGAGGTCCATTCATCTCTCTCTCTTGGAAATAAGCTGGACTGGGTCTCACTAGATATACTAGATGTCCTTAGAATCACAACAGTGTTTGTAAACTGTACCAGCGTGGACTGATTCTGATCCAAAGCTGTTCTTGTTTAATCTATAGAGCGTGCTTGGTTTATTTCTACTGTGTCTTCAAAAATCTTTGAATCTTTGTTAAAAAGGAATAGCATGATTTTTTTTCTGGTTATTAATTAATATTTGTTCTGTTTTATTGTTAAAACGAGGACTGCAACATTGCTTGCCTATGTGTCAGTAAAAGATCATTTTGTTAACAAAATGTCTTAACAATTAAGATTGATCCAGCAAGGTTCCTGACTTGTCTGGTACTAACGTGAAGTAATCATTGGCCCTTGACAATTGGGGCCACTAGATTATCATAATATATCATCTTTAGTGGAAAACAATCCCAAAATGCTTCACAGAGGGTGAATGAAAAACAACAGTAGGCCTAGTGAAAGGCCATGTCAAAGAAGTGGATTTTAAGGAGGATCTTAGAGGGAGAGAGTTTAGGGAAGGAATTCGAAAGCATGGACACTGGGCAGCTGAAAGGATAGTTGCATATCTTGGGTCAAAGTATGGGGAAATACATAAAGACTAAATTTGCTCAGATTTCAAAGCTGTGGATGAACTATTCATTTGAGTGGCCTATTCTGATTCACTGTGATAGGAAGAACCAACACTAAATGATCAAATACAGTTAATCTTTGACTTTTTAAATTAGGCAACACAAAAACAAAACAATGGTTATCTTATGACATGAAAGAGCACAAAAATCTTATTGTATCACTTTGTCTTTACAATGTGATCACCTATTATTCTATATGCTGTATACTGTACTACCTAATAATTGCAGATGCCTGTAGCTCAGCTGTAATAAGGACACTACTTGTGCAATTAGGGCCGAGCCTTGGGACAAAGCTGCTGAGTCACGTAAGATGTTTTGCAAGTTTTATGGATAGTCCTTTTACGTTAGACCAGAAAGAAATAACAGTCTGTAGAAGCAGGGAGCCAAAGAAAGGAAGGAATTGCGGGTGAATATCTTCAACTAGAGTGTATAATTGAAACATATCTAGAGGTCTTATTGGTGTGTGCACTTTATAGACTATGAGAGGGCATTTTATAAAGTGTACCATCAAAAAAAAAAGCTTCCTTAAACAAAGTAGAAATTGACAAAAATGATAAAAGAAAAATAATTTGGAATCTATATTGTAATCAATACGCAGTAATGAAACTTGATAGCAGCTTGCCAGACAACTCCTCAATCAAAAAAGCTGTTTGATAGGAATGTGTTATGTCCCAAAAACTGTTTGACCTGTACCCTGAAGCTACCTGCAGGGACATAGAAGATCTACAAGGTCACAACATCAGTGAGTTAAAGCAACTTGAGAGATACAGATTACACTCCAATTCAGAAGAGGAACTTCAAGAAATTGCATAAAACTAAACACAAGTCAATGGTGACAAGCAGAGAGTTAACCCTGGAAATGAAAAGGGAAGTAAATGGAAAAGTTCTGGAACATGTGAAAAGTTTCTCTATCTTGCGCACATCGATACAGATGATGGGAGATGTCATTGTAAGATCTGAAGGAGAATTTAGATAGCCAAGAGTAATTTTGAAGGAATTAAAGACAAGTTAATGTCAAAATATTGAATTTGAATCTTAGAAAAGGAATACTAAGCTGCTGTGTCTTGACATTTGTGTTATATACAAACATGGGAAAACAAAGAGACTAGTGATATGATGACTGCGTTCACAAGAATGCAATATTTAGGAGCAGGAGTAGACCACAAAGGTCATAGCTGATTGTAGCTCTAACTCCTCTTTTCTCTCATTACCCCATAAACTGTTTAGATGTGGATACATAGGAGGTTCTGCACATTCTAGGTAGACGGAAAGACTCATGAGGAACTGCTATAAATGATTGGATAAAAAAAGAAAATGCATGCATAGCATCAGTGAGGGAAAGATACAATATTTTGTTCATATCATTGGAGCAGATGGTAGACAGGCAATTATTGGAAGGAAAGATGATGGAAAATCTAGTAGAGGGAAGCACAGAAGAAATGGATGGCAGATATAGTGACTGCATACAGTTGATTTACATGGAATATGTAAGGGTGGTATGGGAAAGATGAGGTGGCAATTCAGAAAAACCAGTGTTCTGGGAGGAAGATGACATCAACAAATGAGTTAGGTCAGAATACTTACCCCGGATATAGAGTGACATTATTGGTAGAAACAGATGAAGGCAGAATCATTTATTAGATGAACTGAAAGCCTTAATGAACTGTATGTTTGTGAGTTTGTAGCAGATCAGCACCCTTTGTTGTGGAACATGAGTATCTTTCAGTGCACAACAGAACAGGTGTGCAACCTGAACTTACTTTGAAATAATGATCCTGTCTTAAAATAATTTTATATGCATCAGGGATAATGAGAAAAGAAAGAAATTTCCACAGCTCACAGTAGGTTAGCCCACAAGATTAATGGAAAACTTCTGCAGTGGATTAAAAACTGGCTGCATGCCCTTAAAAAGGATGTTTTGTCAATGTTGTGGATGTATTTAGAGATCAATTCTCTGCTGTGTCCTGTTTGGGCTAATGCTCTTAATGATCCAAATACACATGTTGGAAAACTGCTATGTCAGTTTGCAGATGATCAGAAGTTTTGTGCAAGTAGTAGAACTGTGGAAAACATAAACAATAATAAACAGATCTTGAAATGTACTGGGAGGCTGAATGTCTCTTGAGCAAATGGTGTTTAGTTATAGCCATTCAGTATTACGCATGTGGGCAGGACCAATGCTAAGCACGCATCCCCCTTTAGAAGGAGCAAATTGGAGCCTGTGTTGAAAGAAATAGATCTTGGTGTCGTAATTCACAACTCTCTAAGTATTTAGGATTGATACAGAGAAGGCATAACTAAAGCAAAAGCCAAAAAGCAGGCACAGAATATCCGTTACAAAATGAAACATGCCAACTTGTCCTTGTACAAGACCTTTGTTCAGCCCATTTCAAACAGTGGAACAGATGTTCACCATGGAGGTGGGAAACTCAAGTTGGGAAATCTCCTGAATTCATGGAAGTCAATCCTGCATGTACGATTTTTACTCTCGGGAGGCAGGCACATGACTAAATCCTTCTATGCATTCATATTGGGCTCAGCTGTAATAATAACACTTTGGAAGCATTAACAATGAAGTCTATTGAAGCTACAGGAACAAAAAGTAATGTGTTTCCCAAGCTACACCCGATACCTGTCAATCAATGCACTCCACCAGTTCCTTTCCTTATTCCAACCAGCAGCCATAATTCGTTTCTTTTTAATGTTTAATGGGCAGTTGCAGCATTGTGGAATGATGAGCCATATAGGCACAAACAATGCCCAGCTATGACAGAATAATCCTACATCTATAAAACTGTAGGTCACTCCCAGAAGATGTGTAGAAGTAGGATGCAGTTTCAGTGCATCAAAAAGCCAAATGCTTACTCATACAAAAATGTTAATGCAATAGAATCAAAACCAGTGGAAAAGATACTCTCGGTATACTTAGGGAAAATTGATGATGTTGATGATGATGATGAAAACAGATGTTGTTTATGTCAATGAACATCTCATTAATTTTAAGCTTGATAAAGGGGTAAGTGTCACTGTCCTATCAGATCAAGTACCTGGCTGTAGAATCAGAAGTTACAACCTACAGAGATGAGGTGGCATGCTCCATGTGGAATAACTCTGAAGAGTAAAGCTATGCTATAAGTAGCACTGCAACATAAACAGCACAACAGGATTGAAACTTTATACATAATTAATAATCAGTACTTCTCACTTTTGAGCCTGTATGTATGTTTTGTCCTCAACATCCTGAACGTAGCAGAAGGAGTTCAACTAGGGGAATGAGTCCAAGAAAAAAAATTGTCATCCAACTAATAAAGTGGTAACTGATAGAAGATTCCATTGGCTTCCTAGACTCATGGCAGAGTCCAAAGACAGAAAAGGATCTACTGAGATTACCTATGTTGGCAATAACAGAGTTGGTTCATACTGTCATCAGGGAGGACATCTGTGACTTTAGAGGAGTGATGGAAAGGTTTTCCATTCCTAAAGAACCTACAGATCACAAAAATCAGCAAAGTTTGGCTGAAGAAGCAAATACTGAGAACAAGAATGAATGGTAGAAACCATTTGAGCTTGTTGAGGAATCATGAACAGAAATTGTTCAGACAGCAAAACAGTCTACTGAATAAATGAATGCAGGAGATTTGATGATGTCAGCTGATGAGAAGACAGAAGTTCAAAAGCAACATTTCAATCCTTTATCTTCTGAAGAAGAATTATCAGTACCAGTGACAGATAAAGTTAAATAAGCAGCAATCTTCTACCTCAAAAGAGGATGTGAAAAATCAGTTCATTAAGAAGCCATCACAGAGGGCAAAAGAAGATATCCTAACAAATTATCACATTGAAGTTAACATTGAACACATTTCAACACAGACCTATCAGCTGATTTAGTGTAACAATTTGCTTGAACAAAATAGAGATGAGCTGCATGTATTTCTGTGGAGGCCTGATCAAAATCCACAGATTCCTTCAAAATGAAAAATTTGCCTGATTCGAAAATCAAGGATACAATAGGGAAGAAAGTATTTATTTCAACAGAGCAGACATCTTCCATGATAGACATTCATGAAATTTAAGATCTTCCAGATGATGTTTTGGGGCAAATAGCTGAATGAGCAGGGAAGGGTTCTTTGCACAGGGTATTTAGAAGTTTGTAGTCTTCCATACAAGTTAATAAACCAGCCACTGGGTTTAACAGGAACAATATCCTTCATAAAGGTAATCCAAGAGATAAAAGTTCCTCTAGTGGAGAAATTATTTACAGGGGATCAGAATCAAGGTCAATAGTCCTCAACCCAAAGACCCATCAATCTTCCAAATCAGAAGTGAATGCATTCTGGATGAACTGTGTAATCTCCAGACCACCTGAATATATGAAGTCAGAGCTGGGTTAGAAGGTAGTGTTGAACGTAAAAGTAGTTCTATATCTGGATGCATAAATATTAACTAAAAGAATAAATGCTTAGGGGAGATGTTGTACAAGGTAATGTTTTTGGAAGGATTAATATTGGGGATTGCATTAGGCTCCACCCAGACTGATGTCATACAGCCTTAGATGGGGAAAAAAGAAATCTAGAAGGTAGTGTGTGCAGCTCAGACCATCACGGAAGCTAACCTTCCATCCACAGACTCCATTTACACAGCTCAGTGCTGCAGAAAGGCTGCCAACATCATCAAAGACCCATCGCATCCTGGTTATGACCTCCTACAACCTCTTCCATCTGGCAAAAGATGCAGAAGCCTGAACACAGCTTCTTCCCAGCCATTACTAGACTGATGAATGGACTCTCTAGCCTCAAATAACACTGATCTTGCTAGTGTTGATCTTGCCTAGCGCACACCCTGTGCAATGTAACCTGTATGCCTCTGTCTAAGTCTTTTTGATTTGTACATGCTTGCTTACTATGGATCTGCCTGCACTGCTCATAAACAAAGTTTATCACTGTACTTCTGTACACATGACAATAAATCAATCAATCAATATCCTGATTGGGTCAGATGCATCCTTCAGTCTTGCTCTTGATAGTCTGAGTAATTCTGTCTATTTAAGCAATGTAGCTTATACCTATTGCTACCATGGAATAAACTATATCTTATTGTTCAGACATGCATTTCTTCTTGTTATGACTCATCAACAAATAGTTCATTCTCTACCACTGTTAATCGACCTAGTATAGAAAGGAGGATTGAGTGGTAACTGTCTACCCCAACCATTAGCTGTTTGTGGTTGCTTATTCACCACATACCTACAGAATGGCCTGCCAGCATCTGTCGTGAGTACTGGATCACTGTGTCTTCTTAAGTTAGTTGATTCAGTCCTTGGCTGAGGCAGAGACTGAACCATACTAAAGATACCAAAAAGTGCCAATTAATCGAACTCAGGAGTGGCTGTGGTATCTTGGATTAGTTTTGATTACTTAGTGTGATCAAAGAAGAATGTTCCATAATTATCCTCCAAACTTGGCTTTTCTCTTCTAGAAGACTACATAGTGGGTCTCTTGAAACCATACACAAAACATAGAACTGTCCAGGATATGCTAAGTGATCTGCTGGTCTTTCTTTATTTGGTGAATTTTATTTTACATGTTCACACTATTATTGTTTTAAATGACACCATCTGCTTAATTCTGTACAACAGGGTTATTAACTGCAGTTCTATTTTTATTTTGTCCCTTGATTTTTACTCCTTTGCTTGTTGGCATTTTTTAGTTTTACCTCCTCCACAATCCATTCCCGAACCAAACCTGTGGGGAGGTAATCTATTTACAAAGAACACATGTGCCTTTATTAGAAATGCCTATCAACTATATGTTAAGTCTATGGTTTCTGCAGAGTTATCATGAATGTTTTTCATTTAACTACATCATTACAAAAGTGGAACATGTATATTTTCAATATTCGAGCAAGGGCCAATATGAGAAAAGCATACAATTGGCATGCTCACACTGTACCCTGATCACCCGAAGGTTAAATACATGGTGTTGTGATGCAGTTTCTTTGATCTGTGTTGCATCATCTAATCTTGGCCACAGCAACAGTTTGGACATCAAGTTCCTTGGTTTCTTATGTTTGGAATGTTTGTGGGTAGGGTTGATGGAGAGAAATCAGCCAGTTAATTCAGCGACTCTTGTTGGAAAATGTACTCATTTTTCTCTCTATATATAAAAATATGTATCTCAAGGAAAGTGTGACAAAATAACCCAAAAATAAGTAGAACAAAAAAAATTACAAAACTAAATTACTAAGGAATATAAAAATAGTCAAGTTGCATACAGAATCTTTAGTAACGAAAAGTAGGGTATGGATAAGGCTGCTAAGGGATACATATGATAAATTAACAAGTAATGACTGCAAATGGCAGGCTTATTAAATAATTACCTTTCCTCAATATTTACATGGGAAACCAACAGGATAGACACAAATTAAGAAGGGATCAAAAATGTTGTTTGGTACTGGTCATGATTCCAGTTGATCCCAGAAGGAAATATGGCCTGATAGATTAGATATTGTATTTTCTTAAATTTAATGTGGTGGTCTTTCACTGAAACATGAGCATAAAGGTCTAGTGATTTGGTTTCAACAATAAAAACAAAAATAATATTTTAAAAATTAAATAAAATGAACCAAGCTATCTACAAATAATATAGTCTGAAATATTTTAAAAAACACGCCACTACAAAATTCAATCTATTCTCCGACACCTTCACTTTACTGTTAATCAAAAACCAGAGAAATTCTCCTTCCGTCCAAACTGTAGGTTTCACTTAACTGCTTCTCAGTTCCTGTCCTGTGAGCTGGAATGCTTACACATCTGAGAGTTTGGGCTTTCTCAGTCTTTGAATAATCTGCAGAGTACTAACTAAGCACCCCTGGTTTGAAATTTTCACAAACCACATTCTCTTTCACTCTCACTGTTACTGAGGTAACTTAGTCCCTTAACTAGTGTGAACAATCACCTTTTCTATGTAAGGTCATACTTTTTCTGACCTGAGTTAGGCTCGCTTTATATATATCAAAAATTCAGTAGAGAAAGGAATTCTGCCACAGGAATGGGGCACAGCTAAATTGATTCCTATAAATGAAAAGATCAAACAAGTCCAGGGAACAAAAGACTTAACAAGAGACTTTATGTTGGCTGAAGAAAAAAATAATGGAATCCTTACTCAAAGATGTAACAGAACAGCATCTAAGGTCCAAATTTCTAATAAGGACATATCAGCACAGATTCCAAAAGGAAATGCCATGCTTGACTAACAAAGAACATAGAACAGTACAGCACAGGAACAGGCCCTTCAACACACCATGTCTGTGCCATAGCTTATTGAATTGTTTTAAAAATGCCTGCAGGGAAGGTAAAGAAAATGCAGGAAACATAATATATTTGGACTTATAAAAAACCTTTGATAAGGTATCATATAGTAGACTCATAAGATCAGAACACAAGGAATCAGAATACCAGTAGCAGAATGGATAGAATATTGCCTAAAAAGTACAGAGATTAGAGATGAAATGCAGTTACAATGATTTTGCAAATGGTGGCAAGTAGGATCGCAAAAGGAGTAATGTCTGAACTATTATTGGTCACAGCTTACATAAATTGTTGGACTCTGGAATCAGCATTACAATTGCAAATCTTGCAAATGACACCAAATTTGAGGGGCAGGCGTTCAGTTAATACAAAATAAAACTATAATAAAATGCAGGAAAACACCAATAAACTCGTAATATGGGTGTGTGATTAGTAAATGAACTTCATGTAGCTAGGTAAGAGGGTATATAATTTAGTACGAAGAATAAGCAACACACATGCTTCTTGGAAAATAAGCCCTGAAATGAGGTAGAACAACTGCAGGATCTGGAATCAACATACAGGTCATTCAAAACAGAACCATATTTAATGAGATCAGAACAAAAAAAAAGTTCTGGATGCATTGAGATAACAAGGTGTAGAGCTGGATGAA
>NC_063347.1:14189055-14230501 GCF_021869965.1 Rhincodon typus
GACAACAAGGTGCAGGGCTGGATGAACACAGCAGGCCAAGCAGCATCATAGGAGCAGAGAGGCTGACGTTTCGGGCCTAGACATCCTGGGTATGTCCTGTCTCATTGGCAGGACAGACCCAGCAGAGGTGGCGGTACAATAATATACAGTTGGAAGGGAATGTCTGGACCTCCTGAAGTCTCATGACATCAAGTTACATGTGGGCAAGGAAAGCTTCACATACAATCCTCCCTCAGCTAATAATCAGTACTTCTCCATGTCGAACAATACTTGGGACAAAGCACTGAGGGTGGCAAGAGCAGAATATATATTCTGGGTGGAGTCTTAAATGTCCACTACCAAGATTGGCTCGGCAGCTGCATGATTGATTGAGTTGGTTGGGTCCTAAAGGACATAGCTGCTAGACTCGTTCTGCGGCAGGTGGTGAGGGAACCAACAAGAGAGAAAAACATACTTGACCCCAGCCTTACCAATCTGCCAGCTGCAGATACATCTTTCCATGAAATTATCAGCAAGAGTGACCACCACACAGTCCTCATAGACACAAAGTCCCACCTTCACATTGGGAATACTACCCATTGTGTTGTGTGGCCCTATCCCCGTGCTAAATGGGACAGACTTCGATCCCAGCTAGCAACTCAAAACAGAGTATCCATGAGGTACTGTGGGCCATCAACAGCAACAGAATTGTACTCCAGCACAATCTACAACCGTGGCCTGGCATATCCCTATTCTACAATTACCATCAAGCCAAGGGGTCAGCCCTGGTTCAACGGAGTTTGCAGGAGGGCATGTCAGGAGTAGCACCAGCCATACATAAAACTGTGTGATAGAGCTAAGCTTTCAGAACCAACAGATCTGATCTAAGCCCTGCAGTCCTGCCACATCCAGTCATGAATGGTGGTGGACAATTAAACAACTCACTGGAGGAATAAGCTCCACAAATATCCCCATCCTCAATGATGGAAGATCCAAACACATCAGTGCAAAAGATAAAGCAGAAGCATTCACAACAACCTTCAGCCAAAAGTGCCAAGTGGATGATCCATCTTGGTCTTCTCCAGTGGCCCAAAACATCATAGATTCCAATCTTCAGCCAACTCAATTCACTCCAGGTGATATCAAGAAATGGTGAAGGCAATGGATACTGCAAAGGCTATAGGGCCTGACAACATTCTGGCATTAGTATTGAAGATTCCAGAATTTTCTGCACTCATTGCCACTGGCATCTACCCAACAATGTGGAAAATTGCTGAGGTATGGCCTGCTCACAAAAAACAGGCCAAATCCAACCCAGCCAATTATTGCCCCCATCAGTAATTGGTAAATGATGGAAAATGTTGTCAACAGTGCTATCAAACAGCACCTGCTCAACAATAACTTGCTCAGTGATGCCCAGTTTAGGTTCTGCCAGGGCCACTCAGCTCCTGACCTCATTACAGCCTTGGTTCAAACATGGACAAAAGAGATGAATTCTGGAGGTGAGGTGAGAGTGACAGCCCTTGACAACAAGGCTGCATTCAACAGAGGGTGGCATCAAGAAGCCCGAGCAAAACTGGAGTCAATGAGAATTGGGGGCAAAGTCTCCACTGTTTGGAGTCATACCTGGCACATAGGAAGATGGTCATGGTTATTGGAGGTCAGTTATCTCAGCTCCAGGGCATCTCTGCAGGAGTTCCTCAGGGTAGATCCTTGGCCCAAACACCTTCAGCTCCTTCATTAAATGACCTTCTCTCCATCATAAGGTCAGAAGTGGGGATGTTTGTCAATGCTAACACAATGTTCAGCATCATTCGCGACTCATCAGATACTGAGGCAGTCTATATTCAAATGGAACAAGATTTGCACATTATCCAGGCTTGGGCTGACAAGTGATAAGTAATTTTCACACCGCATAGCTGCCAGGCAAAGACTATCACCAATAAGTGACAATCTAACCACCAGCCCTTGATATTGAATCATGTTACCATACTGGATCCACCACTATCAACATCCTAGGGGTTCCATTGACCAGAAACTCAACAGGACTCACCACATGAACACAATGGCTACAAGAGCAGGTCAGAGGCTAGGAATCCTGTAACAAGTAACTCACCTCCTGACTCCCCAAAGCCTGTCCACCATCTACAAGGCACAAGTCAGGAGTTTGATGGAATGCTCCCCACTTGCCTGGATGGGTGCAGCTCCAATGACTTTCAAGAAGCTTGACACCATCCAGGACAAAGCAGCCTATTTGATTGGCACCACATCCACAAATATCCAATCCCTTCACCACCGACACTTTGTAGCAGCAGTATGTACAATCAACAAGACGCACTGCAGAAATAAACCAATGATCTTTAGACAGCACTTTACAAACCCACAACCACTTCTATATAGAAGGACAAGGGCAACAGATACCTTCAAGTTCCCCTCCAAGCCACTCATCATCCTGACTTGGAAATATATCACTGTTCCTTCACTATCATTGGATCAAAATCCTGGAATTCCCTCCCTGAAGGCAATGTGGGACAAGTTGTGGGGCAGCATGTTATCTGAAGCAGTTCAAGAAGATAGCTCACCATCTTCTCAAGGGCAGCTAGGGACGAGCAATAAATGCTGGTCAGCCAGATACACCTGCGTCCCATGAGAGAATAAAAGAAAATTATGGCATGGCACTTTCCAACAGCATTAAACTGAGAACAGGTGTGGTCAAGGCTTCTCTCGTTTGTCCAGTTCAAAAAGTTGAAGTAGATGGAACAGGGACAGAGGAGTTTGACAGCTTAAGCATTTTACACAATGAGAATTATTCAGCTTCAGACTGAGGACTGGTTAGAGATATGTGTGGTTGCTATGTAAGCTTGCAACAAATTGGTCACCTGGAAGAAAGATAGACAACAAGAACAGGCTAACACAGTCGCAGTATGGCAGTTAGTACCTGAATGGGTTTCTGATATCTCAAGATAAGCTGTGCCCATCAGCATATCTTGGAAGACATTCTGGGAGAGATTAATCTGTTCTCCACGTGTTCTTCAAATATTGGGTAGTGTGATCTAACTGGTACTAAGGATGCACTTTTCTTATGTTGAACCTGATGTCTCACAGGAGACAATATGTAGCATAGATACAATTTAACTAGAAACAAAAACAGAAATTACTGGCAAAGCTCAGCAGGTCTGGCAGCATCTGTGGAGAGAAATCAGAGTTAACATTTTGCATCCAGTGACTCTTCCTCAGGGCTGATGGTAGCTAGGAAAGTGTTGTTTTTAAAGCAGAAGATATGATGGGGAGCGTAAGGAGTAAACAATAGGTGGAGCGAGAACCCAAAGAGAGAGAACCGTTGTGCAGACAAACAAGTATATAATGGTTAGGCTAGGAGGATGAATAGCAATTAGTGGGGACTGTTAGTGACTAACAATGGCTTGTATGCAATAGAAGACAATGTGATTACAAGACCTGTAGTGTGGGGTTTGAGGTAAGGACATGGGGAAAGCTCAAGCCCTAAAGCCGTTGAACTTAATATTGAGTCCAGAAGGCTGTAGAGTTTCCAAGTGGAAAATGAGGTGTTGTTCTTCCAGCTTGCACTGAGCTTCACTGGAGGACTGCAGCAAGTCTGAGACAGAGATGTTAACCATGGAACGAGGTGGTGTGTTAAAGTGGAACTGGAAGCTCAGGCTCTTTTTTTTTGTGGACAGCATGTAGGTGTTTGTGACGTGTTCACCCAGTCTACACTGCGTTTCCCAATGTAGTGGAGACCACATTGTAAGCAGCGAATGCAGTTGACCAGATTGAGTGAAGTGCTGGTACAGCATAGCTTCACTTGGAAAGTGTGTTTGAGCCTTTGGATACTGAGAAGGGAGGAAATAAATGGACAGATGTTACACCTTCAGTGGTTGCAGGGAAAGTGCCACAGGGCTGTGGGGGAGCGTTGGGAGTGAAGGAGGAGTGGACCAGGGTGTCCCAGAGGAAACAATCCCTGCGGAAGGCTGACAAGGAAGGGAAGGGGAATATGTGTCTGGTGGTGGCATCTCAATGGAGGTGGTGGAAATGGCATCTGATGATCTTCTGAATGTGGATGCTGGTGGGATGTTAGGTGAGGACAAGGGGGACCCAATTGCTGTTATGGGAGGGAAGAGAGGGGCTGAGGGCTGAAGTACGTGGACGGAAGTAAGATGGTTGGACCCAGTTGAGGGCTCCGTCAGCTGCGGAGCTGGGGAATCCTCGGTTGAGAAAGAAGGTGAACATTTCGGAGGGTCCCTTGTTAAAGTAGACATCATCGGAACAGGTGTGACAGAAATGGAGGAACTGGGAGAATAAAATAGAGTCTTTACAGGAAGCAGGGTGTGAGGATGTTTAGTCAAGGTAACTGTCAGTTGGTTTGTTCTGGATATTAGTGGTCTGCCTATTCCTAGTAATGGAAACAGAAATGTCGAGGACGGGAAGGGAGGAGTCAGAGATGAACCAGGTGAAGTTGAGAGTGGAGTGGAAATTTGAGACAGAATTGATAAACTTTTCCAATTCCGAAAGCAGCACCAATGATATCATCAATATACCGGAGAAAGAGTCGCGGGTGGGGACCAGAATGGGACTGGAACAAGGAGTGGTCCACATACTTCACAAAGAGACAGGTATAACTGGGGCCCATGCAGCTACCCACGGTTACCCCTCTGACCTGAATAAAGTGAGAGGAGTTAAAAGAGAAGTTGTTCAGGGTGTGGACAACCTGACCCAGGCAGAGGAGGCTGGTGGTAGATGGGGACTTTTCAGGCCTTTGTTCCAGGAAGAAATGGAGAGCCCTGAGACCATTCGGATGAAGCCAGAAGTCACATGACACCACCTGACGAAGGAGCAGTGCTCCGAAAGCTTGTGATTTCAAATAAACCTATTGGACTATAATGTGGTGTCATGTGACTTCTGACCTTTGTCTACGCTAGTCCAACATCAGCACCTCCACATCATGACCATTCTGGTGGGAGATGGATGTATAAAGGGATTGCACATCCATTATAAAGAGGAGGCGGCTGGAGCCTGCAAACTGGAAATTCTGAAACTCATGTAAAGCATCAGAGAAATCGTGGATTTAGTGGGAAGGGTCTGGACAAGGGGAGAATAAAATCGAGTCAAGGTAGGAGGAGATGAGTTCTGTGTGGCAGAAACAATGGGTCTGTCTGGGGCAGTACTGTTTGTGGATTTTAAAATCAGAATATGCATTGATCTTACACAACTCAATCATTCAATGACAGGGGTAATCTACCTCATGGCTACGTGGATGAGAGCTTACCCAGACTCTCCAAAAGCAAGATCTTCACTAAGATTGATGCCACAGTGAATATATTCACCGGCGAAGCAGATGGCAATTCTGGATGGTGGTCAGTGACAAAGCAGTTGGAGAGTCCTGATGGTGGTCAGTGGCGAAGTGGCTGGTGAGACCGGATTGTAGTTGGTTGTGAAGTGGCTGCAAGCCTGGATAGTGGTCAGCGGTGAGGGATTCAGCCAAATACAGGGGAGAGTGAGCCCTCTCGGGAAAAGCCCAGTGTGGAATGACTGCAGACCCACGGCTAAAGAAGGACTGTAATGTTGAACTTTTAACTGTATTTCTTTGTTTTCTACTTATACTGAGAAGAACTGTAATGTTGAACTTTTAACTTATTTCCTCATTTTTCTATTTTGGACCTAAGATTTTTACCTGGGTACCATTGTACCTATGATGGTGCTGGGAATGGCGACTTTGTACACTTTTCACTGTACTCCTGTATCCCTGTACTTGAGTACACGTGACAATAAAACCTAATGCTAGTTCTAATTCCAGTTTCTGCCAGGTTCAGTAGATGACAAGTCCAAATTGTTTGTTTCATTCATCACTTTATTTGGGGGATATTATTTCAACAGATTGCCCTTTGGAATTGCTTTAGCTCTGGATATCATCTAACTGACTATGTCAAATATTCTGAGATAACAAGGTGTAAAGCTTTTTTTCTGATGAAGGGTCTAGGCCCGAAACGTCAGCCTTCCTGCTCCTATGATGCTGCTTGGCCTGCTGTGTTCATCCAGCTCTACACCTTGTTATCTCAGATTTTCCAGCATCTGCAGTTCCTACTATCTCATGTCAAATATTCTACAAGGTTGGAGGGTGCTGGATGCCATATAGATGGTACTACTCAGATAGCACCTTCCAAACTTATGACCGCTGCCATTTGGAAGGACAAGGGCAGAGCACACATGGAAACACCACGACTTGCAATTTCCCTTCAAGCCACTTGCTAGTCTAACTTGGAAACATGTCACTATTCCTTTACTGGGCCAAAATCTTGGAACTCTCTCCCTAACAGTGTTGTGGGTGTAACTACACCAAAAAATAGCAATCGTACCAGAAGGCAGCCCACCACCATCTTCTCAAGGGATGGGCAATAAATACTGGCTCAAATGGCAAAGTCCACTGAATGAGTAAAATAAATTCTCATCCATGCAGAAATGACAGAAATTCATGAGCAAACAGCACATACAATCAAGAAAAGGCTACAGGTAGCAAGGCCCCTGACCAATGAGAAATGTGAATTCCCTAAAGACGCTAACCAGTTTCTTGGAGATGTTGTTGAGAAAGGTGGCCGAAAACACAGACAGTGAAAGGGGCTCCTATTCCAAATTCAGATCTTTGGCAATCGTTAAGCAATTAGGAAAGTGTTTATACCATTTGACAGCACCACCAAACCATTGAGACATCTACTCGTAGAAGGTGAAGAATAATGTTGGGATTTGCATCGAGAAGAGGCCTTTCAGAAGATTGAAAAAATGCTGACTTCCTCCAATATCTTGACCCATTACAATCTATCATTCATGACTACTTTTGCTGCAGACGTCTCAGCCAATGATATTAGAGCAGTTATTTTCCAAACATTGTTATAAGGATACAGAAATACAAGATGTTATGCTTCCCAAACATTATCTGATACAGAAAATCAACATGCAGTGACTGAAAAGGAAGCACTCCTGTTACGTGGGCCTATGAGAGATTGCATACTGGGTCTCATGGGATTTTATAGAAACCAATCATAAGCCAATGCTTCTAATGTTGATGAAAAAGAATTTGCAAACAATGTCTCTGTGAATACCGAAACACCGCAAGCAGAGAGCCCTGGTACAGCGCATGAGTTATCAGCCCGAAACACTGTGAGCAGTGAGCCCTGGTACAGCACATGGGCCATGAGCCCCAAAACACTGCGAGCAGAGAGCCTGAGCCTCAGAGCAGCGCGAGGAAACAGCCCTGGAGTTGCACAAGGGGAGCAGGTCCTGGAGCAGCGAGCAGGCAGCGAGTCCCAGGCAGAGACTGGTGGATGGCAGGCAGTCCTGGCACTTACCTTGAAGCAGCTGAGTGCTGGTATAGAGTGGTTTGGTCTGGGTGCGGAGCGGGAATGCTGCTCGACTGGGGTCTGGCGCTGTTGGTCAAACCACATGCAGAGGCCTTGTGCTGAGCTGTTACACTGTAGTGTCTATTTGAAATTTCCTACCTTACTATAATGTCAAACGTTTAATGATGACCTATTTTTAACTTATTTTTCAACTCTAGGTAATGCGACGACTTTTATTCCTCTGCTGTATCCAAGAATTGTACCTAGGCACTTTTACGTAAGATATCGCCATAAGGAGGCAGACATTGAAAAAGTTTTTCAATGTACTCCTACAATAGAGTACACATTACAATTATAAAATAGGATATTGTAATCTGATCAACGACAAACAGAAAAAGCATGCTGAATGTCTTGCCATACGTCAATACTGTGTACCATCTGTCCAGAAAAGGAACTCAATGCCTTAATTATGAAAATCTATTTCTAACACAGACAACATTTCACTATTGACTTATTGGTTTTTAGCAACAGACTCATTATCCCTACCTAACTATGAAACAATGTCCTTGACAAGATATTTCAAGGGTACTAAATGTAGCACTAGAGCTCATGCTTCTATATGGTGGCCAGCTCACTAAGCAGGTAGAAGGTTTTATAACTGATTGGCAAAATATGTCATTTTTATCCACAAAGAGAACGTTCATTAGGTTGATCCCAAGTTTGGAGAGATTTTCTTATGAGGAGAGGATGAGAAGATTGGGCTTGTACTCATTGGAGTTTAGGAGAATGAGAGGAAATGATATTGAAACATATAGGCTTTTCTGGGGACTTGACAGGGTAGATGTGGAGACGTTGTTTCCCTTTGTGGGAGAGTCCAGGACCGGAGGGCATATTCTCAGCGTAAGGAGCTGGTCTTAATTTTTTTTCACTCAGACTATGGTGAATCTGTTTAATTCTTTAACAATGAGGGCTCTCAAGGCTGGGTCATTAAACATATTCAAGGTTGAGGTAGATAGCTTTTGAATCAGTCAGGGAATGAAGAGTTATGGGGACAAAATGGAGTTGAGGATTATCAGATCTCATCGAATGGCAGAGCGGACTCAATGGGCTGAATGGCCTACTTCTGCTCCTATGTATAGTGTATGGCACAGTGGCTCCGTGGTTAGCACTGTTGCCTCACAGCACCAGGGACCCGGGTGCCACCCTCGGGTGACTGGGTGGAATTTGTACATTCTCCCTGTGCGTTTCCTCCCACAGCCCAAAGATTGTGCATGTTAGGTGGATTGACCATGCTAAACTGCCCATAGTGCCCAGGGATATGTAGGCAAGGTGGATTAGCCATGGGAAATGCAGGTTTACATGGATAGGGGATGGATCTGGGTGGCTCTGTGGGTAGAATGATCTGCTTCCATTATATAGTGCTTCTGTGTCTTATGACCTTACAAAGGAAGAGAATCCTTAATTCCTACTATCTTTCCCACTAGACCATGGCAGCACATAGGGACTGATCTGTTTATGTTTGAAGGCTGCCCTTCAACAATAGTTGACCATTGCTCTCAATGACTGAAATAAAGAAATTGTACTCCACCACTATCACTCCAGTTGTCAAAGCCTTACATAAAATACTTGTTATTCTTGGAAACCTGGATGTGGTTATGTCTGATAATGGATCACAATTTACCAATGAGACATTTGGGAACTTTGTGACCAATTCAGGGTTTAGACACCATTAGTTTACTAGGGTGTCCTCGCAACTAATGGGAGAAACCAAACACAGAGTACAAACAGTCCAAACACTCGCACAAAAGATCACAGACTTTTCAGCCTTTCCAAATTACTACTCCACTGCATTTCAGTGTAATTTATCAACAGTGCTATTAATAGGGAGAAATCTAAAAGTTTTAACTTTATCTCAGCTCTAAAAGAAAGCTCAGTTCCCTGTCATTCCAAAGTGTTTGACTCTACAAATGAGTCTTGATTTAAAAAAAACACTTGTCAGAAAGAACAAAATTGTGATCAGGAACAAGCAACTACAATAGATGGTTTCACTCTAAAACCTTGACAGGGCTAGAATAAAGTTAAACAGCATGATCAAAGACCTCAACAGAATAGCAACATTTATGCAGTACATACCAAATCAACAATGGTTGTATCTCATTAGCACATCAGAAAGAATGATGCACTGGAATCACACATACCTTGTCTCATGAAAGCACCAAGATTCATCACTATTGTAATGGGATGAAACTAATGATAAATGCTAAGAGCCAGATCAATTCCAAGAGGAAATCAACAGTCAAGTCAACAGTCCTCAAATTATAGATACATACATAATGGCAGTCCAACACATATTTGATCAGGACATGTAGACCAGCCTCCAATTGACTGATTCTATAAATTCGAAGACTTAAGGATACGGTATAGTTTCTTATTTAAAACAATTGTATAAAGTATTGAATGATCAGAAAAAAATCTTGGGTTGGATGTGGTGGTGCTGGTGGGGAGATGTTACATAAAGCAGTCAGTAACTGAAAAGCTTAACTGTCATCACAAGTTAAGCTTTACCAATCAGGAAGTAAAGGACTGTAACAGAAGTTGCTGGAAAAGCTCAGCAGGTCTGGCAGCATCTGTGAAGAAAAAGTCAGAGTTAACATTTCGGGTCCAGCATTCTGGCTCAGGGCTGCACCATTTTGCAGTTCCACTTCATCCTCTGGCTCATTCGCCATGCTAACAAGATACTCTTCCTTTTCCTTTCAGGCATCAAGGGGAGGCGATGGCCTAGTGATATTATCACTGGACTGTTAATCCAGAGACCTAGATAATGTTCCAGGGACCTGGATTCAAATCCTGCCATGGCAGCTGGTAGAATTTGAATTCAATAAATGAGTGGAATTAAGAATCTAATGATGACCAAAAATCCATTGCCAGCTGTTGGGGGAAAACCCCATCTGGTTCCCTAATGTCCTTTAGGGAAGGAAACTGCCATCCTTACTTGGTCTGGCCTATATGTGACTCCAGACCCACAGCAAAGTGGTTGACTCTGAACTGCCCTCTGGGCAATTAGGGATGGGCAATAGATGCTGCCTAGCCAGGAATGTCGTCATCCTGTGAATGAATAAAGAAAAGAAATTCTGAGGAAGGGTCACCGGACCTAAAATATTAACTCTGATACTTTCTTCACAGATGCTGCCAGACCTGCTGAGCTTTTCCAGCAACTTCTGTAAAGGACTGTTCCTGGGAAGAGCTAATCAGTTTTCTATGTGTTGCATGACCTCACTAGTATTTCAATCATTGTTCTTAATGATAACATCATGTAGCTAAATAATTCATGTATGGCGAAGCTGTAATGAGGAATGTCAAAATTCCACTGAATTTTCTGCATGGACCTGTTTTGTATTTGTACTTATTTATAGATAATTTGTGAATAAAGTATATTTTGTAAAAATAAAAAATTGTGTACCTATTGTTAGGTTGAGTCTGATGTCTCACAAGAGACAATCATGTATCATAGCTTTATTGTAGCTAGCTGACATGTACTATATGTAATAAACATTTAATATGATATCAAGATTGAGCCTGTCTTCTGCCCAATGTCATGTGGGCATTCTTTCTAACTTGCTATCATTAGCTTGACGAAAATCAATAAGAAGGATTGATGGCAGCAAATCTACACATTTTACATTTACAGTGTTTACAAACCACTTTATAAAAAAACTTTAGCCCTGATCCCAGCCCAGTGTGCTAATTGCAACACATAACTGTAGCCCTGAACATTAATCTAAATCCCAAAACCAAAACTCTGATGCCTATGTCCTATTTTACACCAACTATTGTTCTCCCATCACTTCTGTGTTCACTGACTAAGACGTGGAGGTGACTGTATTGGACTGGGGTGGACAAGGTCAGACTGTTGGACTATACCCTGGTGTCATGTGTCTGATGACTTTCACTGACTAATACTGGCTGCTAATTAAGCAATGTCTTGATATAAAAATTCACTCTTGTTTTCAAGTCCCTCATAACCTTGCCCCTCTGTATCTTTGTAATCTCCTCCAACCCTACAGCATTCCGAAATCTCTGCACTCCTCTAACTCTGGCCTCTTGATCATCCTTAATTTTAAGTGCTTGACGATCGCTGTGCCTTCATCTGTCTCGGTCTTACTCTCTGGAATTTCTTCATTAAACTTCTCTACCACTCCCTACCTTACTTTTGTGCTTTGAGACATTCCTTAAAACCTACCCTTTTGATCACATTTTTAGTCATCTGCCCTAATGAAGCATGGTGTGAGATTTTGTTTTATAGTGGTTCTGTGAAGGCTTTGACATTTATGATATTGTATTAAAATTGCCATATAAATGCAAATTGTTATTGTTAATCTAGTAGGAAAGAGAGCCAATAAAGCAGTGGAATTGTAAAAGAGAGTGATAGATACAGACAAATTGTAGAAGAGAGAATGCCGAAAAACACTAAACAAAGAGCCGAAAGGAGATAACAAAGAGAGTTACAACAACAACTTGTATTTATTTAGTGATTTTAACAGGAGCTTTATCAATCAATCAATGTGGAGCCTAATATGTTGTGGGATAATGTCATCGAGAAATACTTTGATGTGGGTTGCTCATTTAAAACAGAAATGGGGAGAATATTTTTCTCACAGAGGATTGTGAGTGTTTGGAGCACTCTTCCTCGAAAGGTGGTGGTGGCAGAATCTTTGAATATTTTTAAAAAAAAATAAATGTAAACAGATTCTTGATAAGCAAGAGGGTGCAAGGTTATTGGTAATGTGAAGTAATCAGATCAGCTATGACCTTATTAAATGTCAGTGCAGGCTCAAGGGGCCAAGTGAACTATTCCTGCTCTTAATTCATATGAGAAAAGTGCCACAGATAGGCCCTAGAGGGCTCCAAAGGCCTGAAGGGGGAGGAGAAGCTATTGTAGAGGATTCTTTGGCTGCAGCTAGATAGATAGGAATGGAACTGAGTGAGTGCAGTCCTACTGTGCTGGATGGTATGACCAAAAGCCGCAGACAGTTTGAAAAGGAGAAGGAGAGATTGCTTGCTATCAGAATAATCACATTGGATGTTATTTATGCCTCTCATGAGGGCCATTTGAGCACCATGACGAGGGAAGAAACCTAGCTGAAATAGCCTTTGTGTGGAATTTGGGAAAAGTTTGCATCAATTTGGAAGGCAACCAAACATTCAAGGACTTAAAATGTAAGGGAGGCTTGAGATGAGATAGTAATTTGCAAAAACAGAAGGGTGAAAGGTATTTGTTTTTTAAAATGTGATAACGACAGAAAATTGGAAGAGGGGAGATTGGTGAGCCAGGTGCTAATGAGAGCGGCCAGTGAGCAATATCAGTTAACCTGAAGACCAGGAAGGGAAGTTGAGTAGTTGGTGGTTTGGTGGGAATGAGTTGAAGGGAGTGGGAGATTTCTCTCATGGGCACACTGAGCTTAGAGAGGGCATGGGATAACATACAAAGAGAAATGAGAAAGATGTGATGTTGGCGCAGGGAGGAATCTGAGGAGAAGATTCACTTCACAGACATTAGAGCAATGAAACAGTAACAGTGAAAAGACGCTGCCAGCTGCACAACTGTGAAAATATATGCACATCACCTGCTCCCTGCAGCAGAATGAAAAATTCATTAATTTAGGTGTTATGTATTTAATTCCATATTAACATGTATAAATACAGTAATGGCAATGTCTAGCTGCACTTAATACCTGCCTTTTTTATACTGTACTTTTGCATGATTGACTCAGATTAAAGATACAGTAAGTTAATCAAAATATACTGGAAATACATCAATTTTTAATTTAAATGATGAGAAATTCCACATGAAAGAAACAATGAGTCACACACTACACAAAGCACAAGATGGAAGAAGTCCAGGATGACATCAACGGTATTAGACTGCTAAAACTAATAAGTAAGGAGGTGGAATATCAATCTAGTTGAAGGCTTCTCTGTGATGTCAATTTACTGAAGAATGAGGGCTACCTTCTGTTTAGCCAGAAAATCAAAAGGGATTAATTTGAAGAGGTTGTGCACAATGTTACCTAGCATAGAGGAGTCCAGCTCTTTTGAAATGCTTCTGTCCCAATGGTGATCAGCTTCAATAACACAAGTCGCACACCTTGACGGAGCTTTGGACAAGCTTGTCAGCTCACACTTCTGTCATCTTCACCATGGAAACCAATGTTACAAAGGATCATTAAATTGTCACAGGAGTCCTGTACTCTGTGATTGCAGAATCATGGGTTTGGTGAGGTAGAGTGCCAGTTGAGTGACCTTGGTTGCAAGTGATTGTCACCTCCTGTATTCTATGAAGACAAGAGGCCTCCTGCTTCCCTGCCAATTCTCTGCCAGTGCCCCATAATCAACTGTTTGACTCACCTCACTCTGAGATGTTGCATTTCACAGTCTGATCCTATAGGCCCGCAGCTCCTTATGTTAACCTAGCCACAGCATCTGAAGCACCCTCACATGGAAGGTCAATGGGCTTCCACCTGTAGCTACTGAGGAGGAACCTTTTAGAAGCCCTAGGATAGAAAAAGAAACTGCTGGTCTAACACAGAGGGTGAGCAGAAAGGTGATTAAAATTTTACAGCCAATTGTTATTGGTAGAATTGAGTTGTTTAATAAATATGTTTGTTCTGGATTTGTTTTTGGCATTAATCATTACGGTTAAGTAGAAGAAAAACCATTAGGGCTAAGCTGGAGGAAAGCAATCAAATGATGCCATTAAGAAAAGATTGTAACGTAAGAGGGATGATTTCGGTGAGACAATCTTCGTTGAGCTGATCTGAGCTCTGCCAGGGTTGGGTGGCATCTGAAACATATGATCCCCTTCTCATTGCCTGGTGGTGATGAGGGGTGATCCCTCATGATGGTAGGTTCTGTGCAGCATACAGTGGATGACCACAAATCCGGACACACACTCAGGGCTGTGCTGTAAATCTCATCCGGATTGAATTCCGGTGGTGGACATATTGCTGGAACATGTTTGGTCACAGTGGCATGACCCTTGTTGTAGATTGTGATTCCTGACAGGAGAAGATAATCCTTGTTGCAAAGTAATCAGCCTGTAACCTCACAGCCTGGCTGAAATGAAATTAAAATGATGTGCAAGAGAAGCAAAGGGTCACTCAATGTGTAGTTAGGGTCTGGAATGCACTGCCTGAAAGTGTAGTGGAGGCAGATTCAAAAGGGCATTCAATGATTATTTGGATAGAAAGGAAAAGAAAGGCAAACTTGTCACAGTCCCAGAGAACCACAGGGCTGCTCTCACATTAGAGACAGATGACTGCAGGTGATTTCAACCTGAGGGTCACCACACCTCAGGCAAGGGGAGAGGTTGAGAAGGTAAGACCTTCACAGTTACCTGAGCCAGTGCAGGAATTGAACCTGCACTATCAGTGTCACAAACCTGCTGTCCCAACCAACAGACCTAAGTGACATCTCCTCTTATTTGAATGGAAATAGTGAGCAGGAAATTGGCACTAGGTAATGATGCTTGTTTGAAGAACTGGTACAGGCATGATGGGCTGAATGTCCTCCCTTTGCACTGTAACCATTCTGTGAAATCAAAATGGTATCGAGGACGGTGAAATGATTATGGCAGCCATCGAGATATTGGGTACAAATCTCCACAGTGTGCAATCCATGGCCATAATGCAACTGAACATAGAGGGATTGGAAAAGATTACAAGCACGAAAGATTCTTTTGATAGGGAGTATGAAGGGATGTATGTTCAGCCTATGACACCTTAACCTGGGGAGCCTATCATGTGAGTATGGCCCACTGCTCTCTGGACTTTTTTTGCTGTCCACAGGAAGGAGATGTATAAATTTATTTTGAAGTAGAGAACTTTGTTGATACAATTGCATACTGGGAGCACTGATCTTTCTCATTGCAGTCTGGAAGGAGCATGCCCTATAAAAACTAATAGCCAGAATGTCCTCAATATTAAGGGACACTGCTGCCCATGTGAGGCTAAGGTTATGACTCTTGTGTTAAGGACCAGACCAAACCCCCTCAAAGTATGTTAAGAAGATAGTCTAGACCCTGATGTTTTCTTATTTTAAAGGTGAGTGTAAGGTGTTGCATCCCAGATGCAATTTGTTTGATCAAACTACTTGACGTTGAGCAAAGTATGCTTTATTCATACATGATAGGTAAAATATAACAAAGGAAAATAAAGAAAAGAATTGGCTTAGCTGTAACTATTGAAATGCTAAACAAAATAATAGATACAGTAGCTATTGCGAATTAACTGTTCCAATGTAGTAACAACCCATAAACACATCCTTGTTAAAGGCAAATTCAGAAAAACAGATTATCTCACATGCAATTCCAGCAGCAGGAAATCACCAAGAAAAAACTCTGTCAGAGAGTATCAAGGAGAGATGTATCGTAGCTTCCAAACCCTGTTGAGACCCCAGCAACAACTGCTGAAAGCTAAAACTAAAAATCGTTGTTCTGTGGGAGCTTGACCACACCCATTCAGGCTGCTTCTATTGTTTCACCTTTTTAAAAAAACTCAGGCCTCACAAGCTGTTTGCTTTACAAACTTTCAATAGACAGCTCACACTTCTACCTTAAAACATCTCTTCAAAAAAAAGGAACCAGGATATAATACAGAGATAACGAGGTGTAGAACTGGATGAATACAGCAGGCCAAGCAGAATCAGAGGAGCAGGAAGGCTGACGTTTCGGGCCTAGACCCTTCTTCAGAAAAGGTATATCTATAATACAGAGATAGTAGGAACTGCAGATGCTGGAGAATCTGAGATAACAAGGTATAGAGCTTGATGAACACAGCAGGCCAAGCAGCATCAGAGGAACAGGAAAGCTGACGTTTCGGGCTTAGACCCTTTTGCTCTTCACCTTGTTATCTCAGCATATAATACACCTCTTAAAGCCATAGTATCATCACAGTAGCAAGATGCAGTTCAAGTGCAGCCTACTCTGTGAAGTGTGGTCTCCTCCGACATGGCTCCTCATTGATGCTATAGTAGGTGGAAGTGACTTTGGCATTCCTGTTTTGGATATAACATCCTGTGTGGCTCCTCCTGTTCCCCTCTTCGAGTAAGTTTTGCAAGAATAGCAATGCTCAGGTGTCATTGTTACCAGTTAGCATAATCTTCCTACTGTGAACAGGATGCATTGCTAGTTGAATTTAACCTTTGACAATTCACATGCTTGGGCACACCAAGACTGGAACTGAAAATATTCACTATTTTGTGCTTTGCCCCATAATGCTTTCAATGACACCTATTCTGATAGGGCAGGGCATACACTAATTCCTCAAAATACAGGGTGAGATCAGTTAATTCAACGTGTTGTTATTGTGGTAGCATTTAATTCCTGTAAATTTGAATTGTCTAGTCAAATTTTTAGTCCTTACTGTCCATATTCCCTCCAATTTTCCTTTTGTCTCTTTATCCCCAATACACATTCTTTCTTCTCATTCCCAATCTCTTGAATTTTGGTATCTATAAACATGTCTACACATGTCCCTTTCTGCTTGTCCCTTGGACAACATGTACTTAATGAAGAAGCAGATTTCAAAAGTCTTTCACCTATAATATAGTTCAACCAAATTAGTACACATTTATTGCCTAAATAAATTTGCTTTAAAATAAGATTAGAATACTTAGATTACTGCTTTTGACCAACATGGATATGAGGGCTAAAAGGCCTTTATCTGCATTGTGCATTTTTATAACTCCCTGACTCTAAATCTCAAAAAGTTTATTCTGTGCTTGTTACCCAAGCTACTAACTTTGCATTCTTGATGTTTGTTTTATGAAGCACGAAATAAGTGAAAGATCAAATTTTTAGTAATCAAAACATAAATTCAATAGTCTTCAAATACTTGCACAAATAACAAGCATCTATTCAAGAATTCAAACTATTGCAAGTTTTACCTGCTCGTAGATTTGTAAATCACGTTAAATCCAAACAACAGCTTAATATATTTCCACAAACATATTTCAGATTCATAGCAATTAAATCTCTAGTAAGAGACCATCCACATTTATCAGTTGGTTTTTAACAGTGTATGGTGCTTTGGTGTGAACGATTTAATGTTTTTATACTTTTCTTTAACAAAAAAAACAATTAGCATGTTTGATCGCTTGTTGCAAAACCTCTGTGGGAGGACCAAAGCGGAAGGAATATTATTAGTCTTGTCACTAAAATGATCAAAATTATTGACGGCCCCTAAAATCTCTTCTGGGTATGTGCCACAACCAGATTCAGGCTGCTGAGGTTGCCTGGAGATTAGAGCCTCCTACCTCTGAGGGATGGTTTCTCTCCAAGCAACGCTGCTGTGGTGTCTAGGTCTGGACAAATGATTCCCTATCTACAGGGGAAAAAAATATACAAACAATCACCATAGGCCTGTGCCCTGGAGCATCGGCATCAGATCCAAACATTGACAAAATTAATGACTACGGAGGAGTAAGCGAACAACGTTGGACGTCAGTGTTGCTCTTTTCTGGAAAGACACAGCCAGGAAATGAAGTAGAGTTTTACCCCTTAGTTGCTGGGGAAGCTGACTGGATGAGCAAGATCAAATTGAAACTGCTGGACCTGAAAGCACACAACAAAATGCTGAATGTGGCTGGTTGTTACTCAGAACTCCTTGCATAGTGGGTCACTAATTATAATTGTGCCTTTATGAGAAGCATGTTCCAACAGTAAAAAGGATAGAGAAAGAAAACTATTTTACACCTTGTTTGGCTCATAACAAACTCAAAGGATGTGGCTCCCTTCTGCCTATCTTGTCTGTTCCTTTCAGAACCATTAATTCAAACATCTTCCATCAAATTGCTTCTTAAATGCAAGAAGTGCCACCGCCTCAAGGAAATTGCAAGGTAGTATTAGATGAGACTTTTTTATTATTATTCTGCCTTGCCAGCATTAGTTTCCATTCCACAATTAGTCTTGAGCTGAAGTTTGTATATTACTTGGAGATGGGACGGCATGGTGGCTCAGTGGTTAGTTCTGCTGCCTCACAGCATGAGGGACCCCAATTTGATTCCACCCTCGGGCGACTGTCTGTGTGGAGTTTGCACATTGTCCCTATGACTAAATGGGTTTCCTCTCACAGTCCAAAGATGTGCACGTGAGGTGGATTGGCCTTGCTAAATTGCCCATGGTGTCCAAGGAGGTGCAGGCTAGTTGGATTACCCATGGGAAATACAGGGATATGGTAGGGGACTGGATCTGGGTGGGATGCTCTTCAGAGGGTCAGTGTGGATACGATGGGCTGAATGGACTTCGTCCACACTATAGGGATTCTATGATTCTATGACTAAGTATCATTCTCATTGCTGTGAGGCTGCAGTCAAATCTAGACTAAACTTGGTAAGGATGGCAGATTTTCTCCCCGACAGGACATTAATGAACCAGAGATAGTAAGTGACCCGAAACATCAACTTTCCTGCTCCTGTTAGGGTAATAGGTCGGCAGAACATCATGGGCTGAAGGGCCTGTACTGTGTTGTACTGTTCTATTTTCTATGTTCTATGTTCTATGTTCTATGTCTTCTGATGCTGCCTGGCCTGCTGTGTTCCTCCAGCTCCACACTGTGTTATTAATGAATCAGACTGGGTTTTAGGACAACTGCTAAGAGTTTCATGAAGTGAGCTTTCAATTCACCACCATCATCCAGATTTGGCAATATATCACAGGTCCTTTAGGTCAAAATTCTGGAACCCTGTCCCACAGGCATTATGGGTGTACCTACACCAATAAACTGCGGTGGTTCAAGAAGGCAGCTCACCACCACCTTCTCAAACGCAGTTCGGGATGGGCAATAAATGCTGGCCCAGCCAGCAATGCCCATCTCCCATGAATGAATAAAAAATATTTCAGTTTTGTAATTGAATTTAAATTTCATGAGCTGCTGTGGCTAACTTTGAACCTTTTTTCCTAGCACATCAGTTGGTGCTGCTATCTTACCAGCCCAGTGATATTACCACTATGTCACTTCTCCAGACAATGCCAGCATCTTTGGGAATTCAACATGTTGAGGTCATTTTGATGGGTGGTGTGAGGAAATAATTATGCACATTTTTTTTCACGTTAATGTTTAGTAAAGCTACCAAGCCACCACAATATTCAATTTCTTCAGCCACTTTGACACCGGAGTGATTGTCAGGAGTAACTCACAAAGGAATTTATCGGACTGTCAAAGTTTTCTAACAAACAAAACCCCTTCCCATGGGGCAAAATGAGATAATTCCCATATTTATCGATTCCGATGGGGAGCACACAAACAGAGTGCACTGATCAGACAACTGAAAGTTGCAATGCAGTAGACACTTCCTCTTAATCTCTATTGGTGTGACTTGCATTTAAAATTGCAGGGACAATGAACTATCCACTAGTGAGAGTTCTGGAATTAATCTTTGCTTTAACATAAATATTTGGATAATGTGATGCATTACCACATTTGATAAAATCCAGGGATGAAATTTGGACAGAAAACTGAGGAGAAATATGACAAATTAACCTTGACATCATGGAATATTTGACTACCCATGGCATGTAGGTGACAGTAAAGTGACATTACGCTGGGTTGACAGGAAGATCCTTTAGTAGTGGATGTGTACCGAATGATGATCATTAAAGACTAATTATCTCAACTCCAGGCCATAGCTGCAGGATTTCATCAATGAACTTTCCTCTGATTGTATCAAGAGTTGAGATTGTTTGGTGACAAAGCCAATAATTAATCCAACACCTAACTCCTGTAATAATTTATTTTCATTCTTTCACAGGATGAGGGCATCACTGGCTGAGGCAGCGTTTATGACCTGTCCCTAACAACCTTTGAAGAGGTGGTGATAAGCCATTTTGAACCACTTGTCTATGCGATACAGGTATATTCACAATGCTGTTTGAGGAAGAGAATCTCGGGATTAATACTAACTGTACTAACCTACAGAAAGATCCTGACAACATGGGAGACAAATAGCAAGTAGTGTCTGTGCCACGCACAAAGCATCTGGAAGTCAGATGATGGAGAGGCATGGAGCAATTGGAAAGTGAACGACTCAGTATGGAGTAATCAGCCATTGGCTCTTATTAGCAAGATGTTCGTATGGCTGATCCAGTTAAGCTTCTGGACAGGGTCCTGATAATGGGGGATTTGGCAGCAGTGCAGCCATTGATGTTTAGTGGAATTTTTGTTTCTTCCAATGCTTATTATCTGGCAAAAGTTGAAACAGATGTTTACATTCTATTTGTCACCCAAGTTGTCCAGGTCCTGCTTTAGCTTAAAGTTTCCTAATAAAACGTTGTAACTGTAGTAAAGCCCTTTTTAACTCAATTTCCTCATGTCACATTTTGGGTCTGTTAATTGTATTTGCCATGTGCTATTCAACACAAGCATACAAAGGAGAAAGCAGCTGCAACGTATATACATTCAATGCTCTGTGAGAACCTCATTGAATGAGACAACAGAAGGCATTCACTGAACCTTCGGTTAATGTGCATTACTATAATAGTAATCATCATTGTGAGTAGCAGGTGTATGCAGCTAAAGCAATTCTCATCGCATAACAACAAACTTTAGGTCATTTATGCATGACTTCACCCTGCAATAATGAAGAATCCCTAACCATTCGTCATGGTTCAGTGATATCACTTTTCCTGCTGCCCAGAAGGTGTGGGTCATATCCTGCTGTATAGACTCAGGCACAAAAATAATGCATTAAATGTCACTGCAGTGCACTGTTAGAGGTAGATCTTTCTTGTAAGTTATTAAATGAAAGGCTCTGCCTGTCTTATCATGTTGACATAAAAGATCCCTTGGCCCTATTTCTCTCTGTTCTGGCGAAATTTATCTTTCAATCAGCATTACAAAATAGATTATCCAGTCATAGAATCATAGAGTCATACGGCATGGAAACTGACCGTTCGGTCTAACTCATCCATGCCGGCCAAGTTTCCCAAACCAACTAATCCTATTTGCCTGTGCCTACCCATATCCCTCTAAACCTTTCATATTCATGTACCTGTCCAAAAATCTTTCAAATGTTGTAACTGTATCTGCATCTACCACTTGGAGAGTCATAGGATCTTACAGCACGGAAACAGACTATTCGATCCAACCAGTCCATGCCAACCAAACTAAACTAATCCCACCTGCCTGTGCTTGACCCATATCCCTCCAAACCTTTTCTATTCATAAACTTATCCAAACATCTTTTAAATGTTGTAATTGTACCCATGTGCACCACTTACTGTGGAAATTTATTTATTCCACACATGAAACTGTGTGTAAAAAGATTGCTCCTCATGACCTTTGTAAATCTTTCTCCTCTCATCTTAAAAATATACCTCCTAGTTTTGAACTCCCCCGCCTTGGGGAAAAGACGTTTGTCATTTACTTTATCCATGACCCTCATGATTTTATAAACCTCAATAAGGTCACTCCTCAACTTGCTATGCTCCAGAGAAAAAGGTCCCAGCCTTTCCTGCCTATTTAAAATTTTGGCAAAGATCTGTAGCTCAGGTTGTGGGTGAGGTTGTTGACTTGCTGGCCGAGCTGGCTGGTTTCTGTTCTTGAATGGAAACCAGCCAGCTCAGTGAGCAAGTAACAACCTTTTCAATCTATTTTATATCTCAAACCCTCCATTCCCGGCAACATCATGGTAAATCTTTTCTGAACCCGCTCCAGTTTAGTAATATCCTTCCTATAACAGGGCAACCGGAGCTGTACACAGTACTCCAGAAGAGGCCTACCAAAGCCCTGTACAACCTTAACATGACTTCCAACTCCCACACGCAAAATCCGAGCAATAAAGGCCTTCTTAACCACCCTGTCTACCTGTGATGCAAATTTCAGTTCTTGGTCATTTAATTATTTGTGGGAAATTGCTGTGTACAACTTAGACATAAGAATATAAAAATGAGGAGGACGAGGCAACTTAGCCTTTTGAGCCTGCTCCGCCATATATATGATCATGACTGATCTCATCTTGGCCTCAAATCCCTGCTTATTCCTCATTTCCCTGTAACCCATTACTATTAGAAATCTGTCTATCACCTCCTTAAATTTACTCAATGTCCTGGTATCCATTATACTTTATAGTAGTGAATTGCATACTTCTGTGTTAAATCGAAGTTCTCCTCATCTCTGTTTTAAATCTGCCACCCCAATCCTAAAATTATGAATTCTTGTTCTAGGTTGCATCACATAAGGAAACATCCTCTTTATGTCTACTTTGTCAATCCCTTTTAGCATCTTATATACCTCAATGAGATGATAGAATCATAGAATTCCTACAGTGTGGTAACAGGCCCTTCGGCCCAACAAGTCCATACCGACCCTCAGAGCATCCCACCCAGACCCGAGAGTGAGATCTCCTCTCATTCTTCTGAACTCCAGACAGGTTAGGCCTTAACTGCTCAAATGTAATGAACCTCCTCTGAACTGCCTCCAAAGCAACTACATCCCTCCTCAAGTAAGGGTACTAAAATAATATGCAATAAACATAATTTGCCAAATGTGATATGTACTTCATTGGTTGCAAAACAGCTTGGAACATCCTGCAATTATGAAAGGTTAAAGTTCTTTCTTTCCTAATTCTTACTCTTCCCTCATATTGAATCTACCCGATTAGTTAAATAGTGGGCAAGGTGTGGGCACGTACAGTTGAATATAATACAAAGTAGATGCAGCAATTATCTCCTCATTGAATGGAGAATCCCTTCGGCTAGGTCTTTCTAACTTGCTAAAAACTTGCTGCTTGTGCTTCAGCTTTGCTGTTTGTTCTCATGTTGACATCTACAAATGACAGGGTGTTCCTTTGTTCAAAAGAAACACTACAGAAATTAAAGATGATTTCAAACATAACCACATGAAAAACCCATATCTTTTTATTTTCCTGTAGCTTTGATTATGGACTGAAATGGGAAAAGGGCTGTTTCAAAAATCAAGGATTGTGGAGGGGATTTCTGCACTTTTAAAAAGTAAGCTACCAGCGTATAGGTGCCGTTTACATTTTTGTTTGCTCAGGTAGTGGGGCAAATGCAATATTAAATGGACTGGCACCAGGGGCGGTGTACAAAGTGAGTTTTGGCCAACAATAAGTGGCTGATTGGTCTGTGGAGTTATGACCAATTGTCGATGATAAAGGCCTTCAGTCTGCCAACAACATGGTGATTGGCTCCCAGGTAGCTGAACAGCTGGTGGATATGAATGAAATAGTCAGAAGCCTCTGGACCTCCAGAAAGGGAGGTGCTGTCCTTCTCTCAGCAGCAAAAAAAACCTGAAGCTTGAAGGATGCCAGTTTATTTTCCCTTATGAGTGCTGTAAGATGTTATTTTTAAACAATATGTCAGAGACTTATAAGTTGTGAACCAGTCAGTCTGTGCCTCCTGCAAGCAAGTTAAGGGCGCCTGAATGAGAGAGATTGAGGAGCAACAAGTCCTGGATAGCCAAAAGAAGTATCTCGGTGAACTCTGTGGACAGGGGCCATTGAACTGCCTTCTTAGCTTTTCCCTGTGTCTGTCTTTATGTCCATGTAGGAACTGTTTATAAAGGGAGTTAAAGTTTTGACTAGTTGAGTTATATGTCAATAGTGTTTACCTGTAGCTATAATCTATTGATTTATAATAAATAGTAATTCTTCTTAAGCACAGACACCTGGTTTGCACTTTCTGTCAACCTGGGTCTAAAAAGACAGGTGAATTGGGGAGTTTTGGGCACTTTTATAAAACCCTTAACATTTGTGATGATTTTGGGAATAGTGTGGCTTGATTTCTTGAGTGTTTAAATTGGCTGCTTTAATAACAAAGAATTCAAATAGTCTAAGACAGAGGTGTCCACGAGTGACGGGATAGTTTTATATGAACTTTGTTGTGACCAATTTAGTGGGGTGGGGGAGTTGGTGGAGTGGTGTGAATAAAGAATTTGACACTGGTGTATCCCAATTGGAAGAATAATAAAGTGAGGAACCTCACCAATGAACTGGGGGGTTGGGAAAAGCTGCAACAATTCACAGAGGCTCTTTCAGCAGTACCTTCCAACCCCGCAATTTCTACCACCTAGAATGACAAGAAGAGAAGATGCATGGAAACACCAGCTCCTGCAAGTTCCCCTCTAAACCACACACCATCCTGGCTTGGAACCATATTGCCATTCCTTCATCCTATTGGATAAAAACCTGTAACAGCATTTTAGGTAGACCCACACTTCAAGGGGTACAACTGTTTAAGAAGGCAGGCCACCATCACCCTCTCGTTTGCAATAAGGGATTGGCAATAAATTCTCACTTAGCCAGTGACGCTCATATCCTGGGTACAAACGTAACAACGTGTGGAAAATCAATAACACCCGTTTGAGCAGTTTCCTTTCTCTCATTGTACTCTCTCAAATATGTCCATCTCTTATAAAACCATCAGGTGCATATGTAGGTTCATTAGCATTTCCAGCTAATACAGGAGAGTTTTTATGATGATGTCTGCATCTTTTACACTGGGAACTTTAGCAATTCAAAAGGCATCCTTTCTCTGTGAAAAACTCCATAATTTGAGGTGCACCATTCAACAAGTTGCCATGTGCAGAGGCTAACCTTGAACATTGATTTTATTAGTGACAAGCAACAGCATAGATGCGCTATGCTAGATGGCTCTTTAGAAACACTGTACCACATTGGTATGAATGCTTCCAATAGCACTGCTGAAGGATGGCATCCCAGAACCATGAAAGCAAAATACTGCATATGCTGGAAGTCTGAAACTCAGCCTTGTCTGGCAGTATTTGTGGAGAGAAACACAGAAAGAACTGTAGTTCTTAAGAAGAGTCATACTTGACTCAAAATGTTAACTGTTTCTCTCTCCACAGGTGTTGCCAGACCTGCTGAGTTTCTCCAGCAATTTCTTCAGCTTGATTGGCCGTTGCTGCCAAACTGCCACAGATTTGACTTGCAGTAGCAACAGAAAAACTGTCTTTGTAGGACATTGTCATCAAAATAAAAAAGGTACTGAGTTGTGTAAATGCATCTTCTGCTACCATCATTCTGCCTTCATTAATGACAGTATTGGTTAATTGTAAAAACAAGTTGCCTCCATACCTTTCAGACATATTGTAATGCACACTAATGGAAATTATGTTGTGGAGCGGCACATGAGAAAGTCTCTCTTTGCCACCACCTCATGGAGCACCAGTTACTCTCAAAAAAGTATTGGTCCTGTCACATTCCAGCTGATCTACTTTTGAGTGTAAATTTGCACCTTCCCACTTTGTCAGCGAAGCTACTACTAGTCTGATATCCCTTGTGAGCTTTTCTGAAGATGTTCAGAAGTATTGTTTAATGCCATTTTAATTGCCTTCTGTTCTTTAAATTTAATTTACCTACACTTTCTGCTTTACCAATATAGTGTTCTAATTCTATACTTACTTCTATTCCTACATTTGCAAATAATTATGTAAATTAAAGATGCTTGCATTTAAATAGCACCATTCTTGATCTACGATGTCCCAAAGGACTTTAGGACCAATATAGCTATGACTGTACTCACTGTTGTAATGTAGAATATGCAACAGCCAATTTATGCACAACAAACCCCACAAACACCGATGCATGAATAATATGTTTTTGTGATGTGTAATGAGGAATAAATATTGGTCAGAACACTAAGGGTAGCTCTTCTGTTCTTTGAAATAGTGCCATGGCACCTTCTATGGCCGCCGAGTTTTTAATTTCTCACCTGAAAGATGGTATCTCCTATCGTGTGTCTGCATTGGCCTGTCAGTCTTCTGACAGGTTTTGTATAAATGTGTAAGGATTTGAAAGGGTACATGCTGAGGAGTGCCTTAAGAATCACCCACTATGGTGATGCTATGAAAACCTGGTGTGAGAACAGCTTAGGATCTTAGCCTATCATCCAGGTCCTCCTCATTGTCTGTGTACCAATGTCCATCATATCATTGCAATGTGTATTTAGTTACAAACATGTAATAAACTACATCTCAATTAAGAGAAGAACCTCTTCTCATTAGACTAGAAAGTGACTGAGTTGGCCGTGTAGATTCCCACCGTAAAGGAAGATGGTGGCAGCAATCTGACCCCATGGTGAACAATAGTGCAGACAGCCTTATGTAACACAGTGAGCATTGCTGCTACAATAATGCAAGGCTATGGAGCCCTGAATGTATAATCTTCTGTCAGAGAAACAGGAGTGTTACCAACTGGGCTGCAGCTGTCACTGAAATACCATTGACTCTGAAAATTTGATTGTTCTTCAATTTCATTACAACATTGGACAAAAAAAAACCTCGTACCTCCTCTGTTATACTCAGAACTGACCTTTATTTCCATTGTTTTTGAAAGCCATTTGTATGCTGTTTTATGTTTAACTTTATCTAATTTCTCTATTGAATCTTAATAGCAGATGAAATTTATTCTTCAATGACAAACCATACTTCACTCTCTCAGCTAAAGGCAAAATACTGCAGATGCTGGAAATCTGAAATAAAAACAGAAAGCGCTGCAGAAACTCAGCAGGTCGGTCTGCATCTGTAGATTTGGAGTCTGACATGGCTCTTCTTCAGAGCTTCAATTGGAATAAAAGTGTTAACTCTGTTTCTTTGTCCACATATAGACCAGCACAGACACAATGGTCCAAACGTCCTCTTCCCATGCTTAAAAATTCCAAGAGATGCTACCAGATCTGCTGAATTTCTCCTGCACTTTCCGCTTTTATTTTACCCACCCAGGCTGCCTGCTTGGGTTTCTCCGTCATTATTCTGCCGTTCAAATGAACAAGTTCTTTCTGTCAATGTGAAAGCCACAAAACGATGTGTAACCCAGCAATTATTGTCTCAATGTGGATCAGCCCATTTTCCAATGGGTGAAGTTCTGTCAGATCTCTCATTCAGTGATGATGAAAATAAGAAAAAAACAGCACAGTGTGGAAATCTGCAGCATATTGCTAAGAGCTTTATACAACCCCTACCAACCTCCACTGCTTTCCCTGGTAACACAGGAGTAATTCAAGGCCACTCAAGTATGAAACAGTCCATTACAAAGCACCATAGTGACAGATCAATGCCTCATATCAAACTGTGCCAATATACAAAGGCAATACAGTACTGTAAGTGAGAATTAGTGCTTGCCTTCTGCATTCATTTATAATTTATTTTGCAGCTAATATAAGAAGTTCTGGCAATATTCACTAATTTGATTAAAAGGAGAACATTTATTTGAGATAATAAGAAACAATAAGTAAGCAAAGATGCCTTTGCAACATTCTCAGGATCAACAATTTTACAAATAAACAGTCATATCTGAAAGTTCATGCTTATGATATACTGAATGAATCTTTGTGATAATCTAACACTCCATCTTCTTCTTTAATCAGTCATAAAGATCCACTCAATGCTGAGGCCTTAATTATTTACAATGCATGTTAATGACTTGGATGAAGAGACTGAGAGCACTGTGGCCAAACCTGCTGATGATATGATAGTGGTTAGGAGACCAAGTTGTAAGGAGGATGTAAAGGTAGAATTGTCCAGGCCCACCCAGAGATTTTAAAAGGGGAGGTGAGTGAACGGGATTGGGCACGAGGCCAAATGACAGCTTCTCAATGGTAAGGTAAATGTTCACTGTTAAGTTCTCAGAATTTTTCAGGAGAGTTGGCTTTCTCAACTGATAGCAGCAAGATCCTCTCGCATTCATAAACCTGCCATTAATATTAACATTCAAACATATAGACAAGGAGGTGTAGGTCATTCAGCCCTGTTAAGCCTGCTCCATCATTTAGTAAGATCATACCTAGTTTAACAGTAATCTCATATCCATTCCCACCAACCCTGCTGATAACCTTTCAGGCCCTTGCTTAACACGTTTCTATCATCCCTGCTTTAAAATAATCAAAGACTCTGTGTCTAACACTTTTTCAGGAAGACAGCTCCAAGGACCCACAGCCCTCTGCGAGAAGATATTATGCATTATCTGTATTTTAGAGGGTGAACCCCTGATTTTTAAACAATGACCCTTAGTTCTTGAATACTCATTGACACTCTTCTTCTGGCATGACATTCACAGATGTGAATATGTTATCCAAACATGGGAAACACATCTGCTGAATACCCAACTCTATACACAAAACAGGCACCTGGCAGAGTCCACTGCTTCCTCCAACCTCTCATGATAAAAATGTCTTCATGAACTTTCATCTCTTTGAAGAAAAGCCATTCATTTTTGGAAATGTTTCCAGTGTTAGTGCTGAACTATCTCCCTGATCATCAGTTCATGAGAACTTTCATTCATGTACAATTTCCCATCATGTCTTTAATTGTTTATAGTGTTAGGGGATGAAGACTCAGTTCGCCCACTGGCCTGCCCAAACCATGCAGTCACACTGCTCGGTTTAGGCAAATCTGGCCAGGCCAGGCAAGTGGGAGTCAACTTAAAATGTTGAGGAACTTAAATGGGAGATTAAGATAAAAGGAGGATCAAACTAAATGGTGGATTAGCAGAAGAGGTGGACAGAAAGATGGGTAAATCAGAAAGTGCTGGAGGAACTCAACAGGTCTGGTAGCATCGTCTAAAGAAGAGTTAGGCTGGGTGTTTCTTTTTTCACAGATGTTGTCAGACCTGTTGAGTTTCTTTAGCATTTTCTATTGTAATTTCAGATCTCCAGCATCCACAGTACTTTGCTCTTATATTGAAGAGTAGGACTAGGTTGAATGAAAAGATAGAGAGTGGAATTAAAGGAAGCAATTATTGAAGGCACTGGAGGGATCCTGGGGAATGGAAGGAGCAAACTGGGGTTGCAGAGGACAGGATAGCAGTCATAGAGAGTAAGATGGATAAGGAAGGATAGGAGCTTGAAATTGAGACTGGTAAACGCAATGATGCATCCAGGAGAGAGGAAGACCAGTGGAACTGAATGGGGACTGGGGAGGGGACAGGTGATGTAAAGATGAGGCTGGGTGTGAGGATCTCAGTGGGAGTGGGATCAGTGGGTAGAGCCAGAATATTCAGGGAGCTAGTGAAAAGGCTGATCATCAAAGGGAGGGATTGAAGAAAGACAGTGGGAGACAAGAGGAGTAGGAGACCAAACCCTATGGATGGAGTGAAATGGGGAAATTACATTCTAAGGGGGGAGGGTAGACAGTGAAGAAAGAAATGTTGACAACCTCCATCTTTTGCTGTCTTGTTTGCTAACTGAGTACTTTAGAGAATGTGCTGTATCTGTTTAGGAACAGCTAACCACACACCCAAAACAAGATAATATATCTGAAAATGCTAAAAGGCATAATGAGAGCAATCCCTGAAGGCCTTTGCATTGGACTTGAACAATTGGCAAAATGACAGTAGCTCAAGATCTAAAAACTGAAAACAGCTACCTCCCAATCATTTCCAGTCATTCATTGATCTTTCACAAGGAAGGCAGCTAAGATTCATTAGCAGTACTGATTGTGATGGTTGGATGGTGTGGTAGGGAAATGTCGGGTGGATGGGTGATGGTGAGTAGATGTCTATTTGTCCATGCAGGACAAGCCAAAAGCCTGTGTATGTGAATGTTAATCCTGAAATGTTAAGCAGGATGAGGCTTCCAAATGTTTTCTTTCTTATTCACTTATGGATTATTGGTGTCACTGGCTGGGGCAGTGTTTATTGCTCATCCTAGTTGCCCTTGAGAAGGTGATAAAGAACTGCCTGTTGAACTGCTGCAGTCTTTTGGTGTAGGTAGACCCACAATGTCTTTGGGGAAGTAGTTCCAGGATTGTGAGCCAGAGACAGTGAAGGAACTGTGATATATTTCCGAGTCAGAATAGTGAGTGGCTTGGAGGGGAACTTGCAGGTGGTAGTCTTTTCACGTATTGCTGTTCTTGCCCTTTTAGATGGCAGTGTTCAAACATTCGGAAGGTTCTGCCTAAGGAACTTTAGTAAATTTCTGCAGTGCATCTTGTTGGTGTTACACACTGCTGCTACTGAGCATTGATTGTGAAGGGAGTGGGCATTGTGAATGTGGTGCCAATCATTTGGGCTGTTTCATCCTGGATGTCAAACTCTTTGAGTGTTGTTGGAGTTGTGCTCAAGACAAGTGGGAAGTACTCTGTTACAGTCCTGATTTGTGCCTTGTAGATGGTGGACAGGCTTTGGGGGTTCAGGACGTGAGTTACTTGCTGCAGGATTCCTAGGCTTTGACCTGGTCATGCTCATTGAGGAGGCAATGCTCTAGTGGTATGATCATTGGACTATTAGCCCAGGGACCCATAAAATGCTCTCGGGACCAGGTTCAAATCCTGCCGTGGTAGATTGTGGAATGTGAATTCAATAAATTTCTGGATTTAAGAGTCTAATGATGGCCATGAATCCATAGTTGATTGTCAGGAAAAACCAATCTGGTCCTTCAGGGAAGGAATCTGCCATCCTTACCTGGTCTGACCTACATGTGACAACAAACCCACAGCAATGCAGTAGGGCTGGGAAATAAATGCTGGCTTAGCATCGTCGCCCTCATCCTGTGATTGAATAAAAAAAGTGTATGCACAGTAATTATGTGGCTTGTCCCATTCTGTGTCCAGTCAATGTGAAGTATTCATTGAGGACTTCACTTAATTCCTCTGGTTCCATACATAAATTCCCTTCTTTGTCCTTGAATGGATCTGTCCTTTCCTTAGCAACCCTCTTACACTTAAATATATGTATAAAATGCCTTGGGATTCTCCTTAATCCTACTTGCCAAGGACATTTCCCTTTTAGCCCTCCTAATTCCTTGTTTAAGTTCTTTCCTGCTTCCTTAATGTTCTTCAAGGGCTTTGTCTGATTTCAGTTTCCTAAACCTTACATGTGCTCCCTTTTTCTCTTTTTGACTAAACTTATCTGTTATCATCAAGGGTTGCTGAATCTTTCCCATCCTGATCTTTCGTCCCCACATGAACATGTTACTGATGTCCTTTAAAAGACTCCCATATGGCAAATGGCTGTGGATTTTCCCTCAACTGTCATCCCCAGTCTAATTTCTCCCGTTGTTGTCTAACACTGTTGTAATTAGCCTTCCTCCAATTTAGCACTTTCACCTGAGGACCAATCTTATCCTTATCCGTAACTATCTTAAATCTTAAGGAATTATAATCAGCGTACCCAAAATGCTCTTCCACTGAAACCTTGTTCAGCTGCCCATGCTCATTCCCTAATAACAAGGTTCAGTATGGACCATTCCATAGTTGTGCTATTGACATTATATTTCAAGAAACCCTGCTGGATGCAACTAACAAATTCTACCCCGTCCAAGCCCCTGGAACTAAGGGAGCCCCAGTCGACACCGGAGAAGTTAAAATCACTCACTATAACATTCCTGTTGTTTATACATCTTTCCATGATCTGAGTTCTACCCATATGGTCTCTCTGGATGAGGCCTCCAAGATGTTCTTCCTTAGTGCATCCATGATATTCTCCTTAATCAGCAATGCAACTCCCAACTCCTTTTACATCCCTCAAGAGAAATCAGAGTTAATGTTCCAGGTCCCCAGAACTGAGGAAGGGGGTCACTGGACCCGAAACATTAACTCCAATTTCTCCCCACAGAAGCTGCCAGACCTGCTGAGTTTTTCCAACAACTTCTGTTTTTGTACATGATTTACAGCATTTGCAGTTCTTTTGGTTTCCCTTTTACATCCCTATCTATCATGCCTGAAATATCTAAACCTTGGAATATTGAGCTTCCAGCCCTGCCCTTTTCTCAACCACATTTCTATAAAGGCTATAACATCGTAACTCCATGTAATCATCCATGCTCTAAGCTCACCTGCCTTGCCTGTTATAATCCTTGTATAGAAATGAGTACACTTCAGACTGCCAGTCCTACCATGTTCATTAACCAAGCCTTGCATATTATTCCTATTAGACTTACCTGACTTAACCCATACCTTCTCCTCAATCATTCCACTTGCTGACTTCCACTGCTCTGGTTCCCACTCCCCAACACGCGAATTTTGCTCTTAGTTCTAGATGGGGAGTTGCAATGAAGTGAAAGACATTGATTAGGTATGAGGCATGTGACAGAGATGTCTATTATCTAAGATTGTATAAGATAGTCCTGTATAGTGGCTAGTTTACTATGGTAAGAATTACTAGACAAAAGCACCGATTGTTTCAGATGCCAAGAAACCCCGCATCCTCCTGTAGCAATGCATCTAATCACATGTCAGATTTGCTTGCATGCTGTCCCCCTCAGCCATCTGAAGCTTTCATTAGGCAGGATAACTTCTTGTTACTCTCCCTATGGAACAGGGTGGCCCTGCACTCACCCTGCAAAAGCAAACCCCTAGAAGGAGGCGGATGTCAAATTTGGGCTCTGCCTTCTGCCTCTGCTATGTCATTTCCGGGGCTGGATGTGAGCCAGGATGTCATGTCCTCTGATGGTCCTGCATTCAGAAAGGGAAATGTTGTCTGGTACCTTTTAAATATGGCATCCAGAGTTGGAGTACCGGAGATCCTGGCAGGGTATAATGTTTATTGCCTGCACACCAGTGAACTTTGGCCTTTTACCCATGCATGCATTTGTAATAAATTTTAAAGAATGTAATCCTACAAGAAACCCCCCACCACAACCACCACTCTGCCCCTCCCTCCGAGAGGACATTCCTCCTATTTTTCACACCTGCCATGACACTTAGCCTCAGAAGAGAGAATTCTGCCCAAAGAGTTTGCAAAGGGATATTGAAAACGTCACGGGAATGAGCAAAAGCTTTTCCAATGAGGTATAATGTGAAAAAATGTGTGAGGCTGACCATTTTGATAGGAAAAGCAAAATATTATTTACTCAGTCAGAGACTGCAGAATGCTGCAGTACAGAGAGATCTGGCTTTGTTTGTACATGAATCACAAAACATTGGCATACAAATACAGCAAGGAAAGTCTTGTAATGGCAAATTGTGTGGAACATTAAAGGTTTACTATAAGAATGCATCACACCAGTGAGACCATACCAAACCAGTATATATAGTAATAGTTTCAGAGATAGTAGCAACTGCAGATGCTGGAGAATCTGAGATAACAAGGTGTAGAGCTGAAGAAAAAATTTCTGAAGAAAGGTCTAGGCCCGAAACGTCAGCCTTCCTGCTCCTCTGATGCTGCTTGGCCTGCTGTGCTCATCCAGCTCTACACCTTGTTATCTTATACAATAATAGTCTTCTTTTTTAAGGAGCGAAATATTTACATTGGAAGTAGTCCAGAGAAGTTTCATTTGAGTGATTCTCAGGTGAAGGGCTTGTTGTATGAGAAAAGATTGAGCTGGTTGAGCTTGCATTTGTAGATACCCATTGAACTAAATGATAGGCATAATAAGTTAGTCTGAGATGTGCTATAATGATGAGGTAAAGTTAGTGCTTTGCTGATGCTGGTGCCTATGGGCTGTAATTGCCCATGGAATGTGCCCTGACGTATAAGGGATTGTTGGCCAGTGTAGAGGCACTAAGAAGGTATCAGTGGGCTGGAGCTGCTTGATAAGGGCTCTGACTTTCAAGTCAGGAATTGGTGCCTTCTAATATCTACCTGGAAGAATAGCAATTTGCATATATATGAAGTGAGGTTAAGCAATAATAAAATGAGAGTGCAAGCAAATGGGACCCTTGCCACTAACTAGCAAGATTCTCATCAACGCCTTGAAATCTTAAGGTAAAAATTGGACTTTTGTTTTCTCAATGTCTAGAATTTCATCATTTTTTCCCTTCTCACCATATTCTTCCAACTTTCTTACTATTGTCCATGTCATCCAGGTGCTTGAAAAGGTCCACCCTGACAGAGTAGATACCAAAAGTATGTTTATCTGTATAGGAGAATATTGAACCTGTTTAAAAACTACATTTCCCATTTTCGATGGAAGAGACATGATCTTCTCTCACAGAGAGTACACTGAAGGCTGAGCAACACTGATTTTTGACTTCAAGGGAAGTCAAAGGTTATAGGGTTGTAAACTGACAGGCAGACTCGATAGTGAAGTTAGGGTTACAATCACATCAACAATGATCCTATTGAATGACGGAGCAGACTCAATGGGCTGAATGGTCTACTCCCATTGTAATTTCTTCCGATCTTATGATAGAAACTGCAATTCAGGCAGACAGTCCAAGTGAACAAGACATTATGACAGCAGATATGAAGGCCTATATCTGAAAACAAAACATCTAAATAACAAGAAGTAACTGCTAGCTGTTAGGTACGTATAACAATACAGTCAATATAGTGAGATGACACCTTACCAGTTGCTGAAGTTTTAATTATGTTGCGTGCACACATTTCAGACAGAGGAAGGTGGGTCAATGCTCTTCCACAACAGCACAAACAAGTTGTGCTCAACCCAACCCTTCCTTAAAGGAAATACTCACAATTTGTACTGATTCTCTTCCTTCCTTTCACCTTCAATAGTTCCTAAGAGAATATCTGAAAATGATTAGTTAACCATCTCTGTTCCAGTTGGTTTTTCAATTCTTGACTTCATGTCCCAATGCTGTCATTAACAAAACTTGTTAAACACTTTTAATGTTGCAAAATGTCCCAATTGCTTGTCAGATAGGTTACCAAACACAACTTTAAAACTGAGCCACATAAAAAGAAATTAGGATAGATGATTGGTCAAAGGTTTTAAGGAGTATCTTAGAGGACAAAGGAAAGTTGCAGAGGTTCAGGTAATGAATTCTAGTGCCTCAAGTCTTGGCAACTGAAGACCATGGCAACCACCAATGGACAATTAAGTTTGGGAATACTCTTGAGGCCAGAATTGGAGGCACACGGAGTTGGAGGAAGTTACACAGATTGGAAGGATTATAGAGCGATTTAGAAAAATGTCATAGAATTTTGAAATCAAAAATTTTTGCCAAGATACATTCTTTGTTTTTCTGAACAATATTTACCTTTTGTTAAACATTGTGAAAACCTGACAACACCTGCATAAAAGCATGAAAGCATTGCACAATGCATGGATGTTCCAACATGTTCGTACCCAGGGACCGTAATTGAAAATCACCCTAAGGCTATTCTCCCATCTACCCAGCACACACAAACACACTGACTTTTCTCTTTCAGACACACACACAGCTAAGTATTTCCAGTTGCTTCTGTTTTAGTTTTACACCAATTGATTTGTTTTTCTTTTTTTAAAATCACTTTTTAAAGTCCCTGGCAGCTCCTGCCAAAGTTAAATCAGGAAATAATTCCATATGGTGTTTCAACCATTTTTGCTAATATCAACCTTCATCATCTTGAAAAAGAAAATAGAAGTTAAAAGTTGGATGCAGATTCATCATCAAACACCAACTTTAAAAGCTGGGTTAAAGGCACAAAATATTTTCTCACGTTTTCTCATCAACACGTATGGACGCATGATGTGCATTTCCAGCTATTGAAATTGTGTCTTAATCTCAAGATTTATAGACTTTATATCACAAATGTTTTTAATAAAGATGCAATGAAATATATTTGCAAATTAACCATCACTTTAAAGGAACATGAAACACTACAGTTCCCATCTAAAATGTGATTAATGTTGAACAAAAGAATAACCTGATAGACACAAAATCAATAAGTAAAAGATGCTCCCAAATCTTGCATGAAATAATAAGAGGAACTGCTCAATTAAAAATGAGACAGAAACCATGTGAATGAAATATAGAATCACAGAATGGTCAGAAGCAGGAGCATGGGATGGGACCAGGTTGAAGAGTCTTGTAATCTGATAGCTACATGTTGTGTGGCATTACCCTGGTGCTAAATGGTGCAGATATCAGACACATCAAGCAACTCAAAACTCCACATCCATGAGGTGCTGTGAGCCATCAGCAATGGCAGAATTGTATTCAACCACAATCTGTGACCTTTTGGCTTTGTCTATTCTCCACTCCACCAGTCAAACCAGGAAGTCAAGAGATAACCAGGTGTAGAGCTGGATGAACACAGCAGGCCAAGCAGCATCAAGGCCTGCTGTGTTCATCCAGCTCTACACCTTGTTATCTCAGATTCTCCAGCATCTGCAGTTCCTACTATCTCTGAAACCAGGAAGTCAACCCTAGTTCAATATAAAGTGGAGGAAGGCATGCCAAGATCAGCACCAGGCATACCTAAAAATGAGGAGTCAAGTTGGTGAAGTCACAACAAAGGACTAGTTGCATGTGAAAAGACAGAAGCAGCAGGAGAAGACAAGGCTATAGGATGCCACAAACAACAGAGCAGCTCTAAATTCTGCAGTCTTGCCACATCCAGTCTTGAATTAAGGTGGACAATTAAACAACTAACAGGAGGTGAAGGCTCTACAAATACTCCCATCTTCAATGATAACAGAATCCAACCAATGCAAAAGACAAGGGTGAAACATTTGTAATCGACTTCAGGCAGAAGTACCAAGAAGATGATCCATCAGGCCTCACTGGAAGGTTCCAGCATTACAGATGACAACTTTCAACAAATTGATTCATTCTGTGTGATCTCAAGAAGTGACTGAAGACACTCAATACTGTAAAGGCTATAGGCTCTGACAACATTCTGATAGTAGAACTGCACATGTTTGCTCCAGAATTAGCAGTGCCCTTAGCCAAACACTTCCAATGCAACTGCAACATGGGCATATGCCCAACCATGTGTAAAATTACCCAGGTATGTCTTGTACACAAAAAACAGGACAAGTAACTTGGCCAATCACTACACCATCAGCATAATTTTGAGCATCAACAAAGTGATGGAAGGGGCCTTTGATAGTGCTAGCAAGTAGTATTGTAAAGGAATAACCTGCTGTCTGACACTCAATTGCTTTCTACAAGGGCCACTCGACTCTTGACCTCAATGCAGCCTTGTTCCAAACGTGGACAAAAGGGCTGAGATCTAGAGGTGAGGTGAGAGGGACAACAAAGAATGTAACCATCACCCTTTGTGGTTCAATGGCATTAACATTTCTGAATCCATCAACATCCTGTGAGTTATCATTGACCAGAAACTTAACTGGACAGTCCATATCAATATTGTGGCTATGCAAGCAGGTCAAAGGCTAGCAATTCTGTGATGAGTAACTCCTGTCTCCTAAAGCTTTTCCACCACCAACAAGGCACAAGTAAGAAATGTGATGGATTACTCTTTACTTGCCTGGATGGGAGCAGCTCCAACAACACTCACAAAGCTCAATATAATCCAAGACAAAGCATTCCACTTGATTAGTGTGCCAATCAGTGTTCCCTTTGAGTCGTGTAGACGTAGCCATTTCAATGTTCTTTGCATGGAAATTATATGCAGAAGAAAAGAAATGAGAGGGATCACTGACTACAAACTTCCCATTCACTCCCTTCACCACTGACACACACTGGCAGCAGTGTGTACCATCTACAAGATGCACTGTCGTGTCTCAGCAAGGCTATTCCAGCAGTACCTTCCAAACCCACAGTCTCTACCATCTAGAAGGACAAGGGTAGAAGATAAATAGGAACACCACCTCCGCAAGTTCCCCTTGAGGCTGCACACCATCTTAACTTGGAAATATATAGCCATTTTGCTGTCTCACTGGGTAAAAATCCTGGAACTCCTTTCCTAACGGTATTGTGAATGTCCTTATACGCCAATGTCTGCAGTGGTTCAGCAAGGCAGCTTACCATCATCTTTTCCAAGACAGCGGATGGTCAATTAATGCTGGCCCAGCCACCAACACTGACATTTCATGATAATGAAACATTACTCGGGGCAGGGCTACAAGCAGAATGATGAGTTCAGCTGCATGAGTGTCCAAAGGGGTAAGACAGCTTCAATGTATTCACATGCAGGACTGCAGGATCCCAATGTCGCACCAGGCCAGTGATTAAGACTATGAAGGCTTGCCCCAAAATTGAAATGAATAGGATTTTCAAGCAACCTTAGATCACATCCAATGTTTGGAAATTACAGATTATTACTTAAATAATACAAATCCTAACACCCTAAGAACAGACTCAAGTTTAAAGCTTTATTTATAATAACGTCACCCTGAACATACAGGGTTATCACATTAATAGGGGTAGTAAGTGCACAATGAATATGCTAATGATGATGTGACCTTAACATGATAAAGCAGAGAGATAAAATGTGTCCAAAAGAGAAATAGTGCACAGGAGAGCTGTATTCAGTGTGATGCACATCTTTGTGTAAATGAAGAGTTTACAGGATTTCTGAGAGTGAGATAATGTTCCTCTAGGTTAATGACTAGTTAGAGATATAAGGGTCTCAGAGGAGTAGCAATCCAGCCAGACAACTCAGCTTCAAAGAGTGCAGGGCAGTGCCACACAATGGCCAAGAGAAGTGTAGAATCTCAGATATATGGACTATATGGACCCCAGAGAGATATCCACGATGAGATAGCCATACATGCCTGAGGCTTTGGGAGTTCTCTCAAAGCAATGAAAACCTCAAAAGTATATGTCACAGGCAAAAGTAATAAGGATTCAAGGGCATGGAGATAATATGGAAAGTGGAGTTACTGAATGAAGAATAGCCAAGATTTCGTTGAATGGCTGAGCAGAATAGAAGGGCTGTATGGCCTTACTCCTGCTTCTATTTCTCACATTCTTAAATTACAACAATGTACAAAAACAGAGGTATGTTAGCTCCATATGCCTTATTTATTAGCACAATCTTATGAAGACACCTCAGCGTTTAAATGTAGAGTTACGAAAGACAACAAAGATTATTTTAGTTTTAAAAACATAGAATGCCCCATCATATTTGTTTGATTTTAAGGATTCTGCAGCCTCCAAATGAACTTCTAAGCTTCATGCTTGCTGTATTATAATGACAAGATGTATTCTATGATTATAACATTCATGAGACAAGGTCCAGATGTGTCATGTACATGCATGAAAATGTATAGGGAGACTATTTTGATTGGGAGACATTGCATAAGTAAGAACAGAGAAAATACAACAGCACAAATAGAATAATTGGTTTTGCAACTATCTGGTTGTGATTGACAGTCTCATTGATTCGGGACAGAAATGAGCCAGGAGAAAAAGCAAGGATAAATATGCATGTGGATAAAAAGAATCAGAAGAATAAAAAGTCCATGGTTAGATCTTTTAAAAAAATGTATAGGCATTCAGTTGGACTGAGGCTGACTGTTGTTGAGACTGAAGGGGACTTAACGAGAAGAAATAGATAGAAGATAGAAAGAAGATAGAAAACTAGATTTAGAGAATGTGATGTGTAGTAATCAGATATAACGAGGAGGTGGGAATGAAGGCAAAGCTCATAATTAACTCAATTATATATGTGGAGTAGAAAGTTCATTGTTGGTTAGTTTTAAAACAGCATTTAAAGGAAGTAATATATTATACTGACATTTACATATCAGACAGAATATACTAATTATGAAATACATTGACAATTCTGATTCCTTAACTGAGTAATTTTTGTGGATGTAATCCCAAAGCAATCTTAATATATTGAACAAATGTAAAGGACAAATGTAATTTATTGGCGAATAGCAGGCTTCTGTAAAAGACTGGAAAGAGGCTATTAGTGCTAGGTTGGACTTTTGGGAAATTGGGGAATGGATTAGGCTACGGCAAAAAAACTGAATGGGGGCATAGATTCATGGAGACATACAGCATGGAAACAGATCTTTCGGCCCAAGTCATCCACATCGACCAGATATCCCAATCTGACTTAGTCACATGTGCCAGCATTTGGCTCATATCCCTCTAAATCCTTCCCATTCATGCACCCAAACAAATACCTTTTAAATGTTGTAATTGTATCAGCCACCACCATTTCCTCTGGCAGTTCCATGCATGCACCACCCTCTGCATGAAAAAGTTACCCCTCAAGTCCTTTTTAAATCTTTTCCCTCTCACCTTAAACCTATGCCCTTCAGTTTTGGACTCCCCTATCCTAGGAAAAGCATCTTGGATATTCACCATACCCCTCATGATTTTATAAACCTCTATAAGGTCACCCTTCAGCCCCCTGTGCTCCAGGGCATAAAGCCCCAGCCTATCCAGCCTCTCCCTATAGTTCAAACCCTACAGTCCTGGCAACATCCTTGCAAATCTTTTCTGCACATCGCAAGTTTAACAACATCTTTCCTGTAGAATGTCAACCAGAACTGTGTGCAATATTCCAAAAGTGACCTCACCAATGTCCTGTACACCGCAACATGACATCCCAACTCCTATATTCAATGTTCTAATCGATGAAGGCAAGCATGCCAAATGCCTTCTTCACCACCCTCTGTACCTGTGACTCCACTTTCAAGGAACTACCCATCTGCAACTCACCCGCGCCTCCCCCACCAAGTCTCTTTGTTCGGCAACACTCTCCAGGGCCCTACCATTAACTATATAAGTCCTGCCCTGGTTTGGTTTAACAAAATGTAACACATCACGTTTATCTAAATTAAACTCCGTCTGCCACACCTTAGCCCACATCAAAAACATATCACAGACAATGTAATGTAATCATTGTTGTGAATGCAGCATCAAGGGGAGGCGATGGCCTAGTGGTATTATTGCTGGACTGTTAATCCAGAGACTCAGATAATGTTCTGGGGACATGGATTTGAATCCTGCCATGGCAGATGATGGAATTTGAGTTCAATAAATATCTGAAATTAAGAATCTAATGACGACTGTGAATCCATTGCTGATTGTTGGGAAAAACTCATCTGGTTCACTGGAAATAAACTGCTATCCTTACCTGTTCTGGCCTACATGTGACTCCAGTCCCACAGCAAAGTGGTTGGCTCTTAACTGCCCTCTGGGAAATTAGAGATGGGCAATAAATGTTGCCTAGCCAGAGATGCCCTCATCCCGTGAATGAATAAAGGAAAAAAAAAATCAAATTTACACAAGGGAAGTTCCTACAAGCATCAATTGGACAGATTTAATCTGCCTGAGTGATTTATGTCATTGCTCTGCTTAACGAGTTACGGAGTTATTCATAGTGTAGAAGAGGCCCTTCAGCCAAATGAGACTGCCAATATCTGGTTTCGTTCTTAACCTTTTGAATAATATAGAGAATACAAAGCAGTCTGACTTTGTCATTCGTCAACTGAACTGGGATTAGCCAAGTTATTTTAACTTGATAGTTAATTTTTATTTTGCAGACCGTGTTTCTACTCT